>NW_024115214.1:0-7743 GCF_003073215.2 Triticum urartu
CCCCCCTCTAGACACATCTACTTCTAGATCCTACACCACAACCTACATGTACAACAATGAGAAGTTCCTCGAGAACCAAGCTTACAACGGTGAATAAGAGGGGAAAGCAATATGGCAATTTAATGTCTCATCGACCCTGCAAGTTGGCAGCATCCCAAGTGATGATCAATTTTAAACATAATCTTTAACTGCAAGAATGACTGCACTACAATTCTATTGTTAAAGATATATTCCTAACACGTGAAGAAGAGGGAAAAGCAATTTGGCAATTTAATGTTCCATCGACCCTGCCTGTTGGCAGCATCCCAAGTAATGATCGATTTTAAACATAATCTGTAACTACAATAATGTGTACAATACAACTCATCATTTCTTTATTCTAGGCATTTTTTACTCACTCCGTCCCAGTTAGCATCTCAAACAGTGAATAAGAACTCCTATCAGACACTCCAAGTTTTATGTTACCATCTAATTAAACAATAGTAGTATAGTAATAAACTGTGAACTTGAGAAACGGTTAGGAGCCGGAGAGGTACCTGGAGGGAGGAGGCCGGAGAGTCCTGGAGGTCATCAACATGCGGGTATTATGCGATCGTGGAATTGCTGGTGCCGCGACGACGAGCAACCTTTCCCCATCGCATTGCCGTCATCGCCACCGCTGGCCTCCTCCGACTGATTGCGCTGCCAACGTCGCATCAGGTCGTGATACTGAGGAAAATGGGAGATGGTGGTCGGGTGTGGGTGTGGGTCTAGGGATACAAAGCAACCCTCCCAACTGTTATTGTGTTTTTGTGCTTCACAAATCAATTCATAATGTCAACGTTATGACCATGCTAGAAAATCAACTTACTGGGAAATTTATTTGAATAAACAACTAAAGTACAAATGTACTTAAAATAACAGTTTTGATCAAATTCACTAAAAAATACCATGCACCATATTACTATGTATATTATACAAGGTCAAGGCTGATTCGAGTAAGGTTGTTACCTAGTAGTATGACAATTATAACCACTTGCAAACTCTACAAGCGAGAGACAGTGTTACTTGCAGGAGCCCAAGTGTGAGACTTTTTCAGGTAACTCCATGTATATGTGTGCAGTAATTTGCACAAGAACGTAACATCACTCTATATGCAATATGATTTCAGAGTGAAACATGTGATTATTTGCTATTGGACCAACCAAGTGTGGTTTCAACTCCACATGAGAAATACCATGTAGGAACTGAAACATCAATCCGAGCATACAAAACCAAAAAGTCAAGCAAGATTTTTTTTCTTCGCGAATACGCAAAGGTTGCGTATCATTTCATTGATAGAAGAAGATAAGAGTGAGTACAGGTGATGGTACAACACATGACACGAACGCGACATGCGTGAACATGGTGCCCGAAGCAGAGAGACATGGGATGCTCGGCCCAGAGAGAAAAACAACACAGCAAAAACTCGCTTCCCAGGAAGCAACCCAAACCAAAACAACATGACGACCAACATCTCAAAAACCACCGTCGAGGACGCCGCGAGCAAACAAGACAGCGCCTTCACAAAGGAGAACGACGCCGAGACGCCGTCGCCGCCCGATCTGGATAGCCGGATCTAGGGTTTCCCCCGATGCTCGAAGAGGGGCACATACGCCGGCCATAGCAGCGCCTCCAAGAAGGGGACGACACCCGTGGGTGTCGCTGCTGCTAGCGTCGAAGGATCGAGCAAGGATTTCTCCTGGCCAGAGTCTGAGCAATCCCAAGCCATCGGAGCAAGATTCAGAGAAGAGGAAGCCAAGTCGTCGGTCGGAGCCGCCACCACGGGAAAGGGAGCCACGGCCGCTGCCAAATGAAGCACCGGACGCCGCCGGACGCGCAAGCTACGGATCACGCGGAAGGAGGTGGGCGAGGTTAGGCGGCTGGGAGAAAATGGGAGGAGGTGTAGGGGAAGCGGAGGTGGCCGAGGACCCGGACAAGCCAGGATCTGGAGAGGAGCGCAGATCCGGGCCGCCCGGACCAGAGCCGCCGAGAGGACGAGCAACCTTTCCCCATCGCATTGCCGTCATCGCCACCGCTGGCCTCCTCCGCCTGATTGCGCTGCCAACGTCGCATCAGGTCGTGATACTGAGGAAAATGGGAGATGGTGGTCGGGTGTGGGTGTGGGTCTAGGGATACAAAGCAACCCTCCCAACTGTTATTGTGTTTTTGTGCTTCACAAATCAATTCATAATGTCAACGTTATGACCATGCTAGAAAATCAACTTACTGGGAAATTTATTTGAATAAACAACTAAAGTACAAATGTACTTAAAATAACAGTTTTGATCAAATTCACTAAAAAATACCATGCACCATATTACTATGTATATTATACAAGGTCAAGGCTGATTCGAGTAAGGTTGTTACCTAGTAGTATGACAATTATAACCACTTGCAAACTCTACAAGCGAGAGACAGTGTTACTTGCAGGAGCCCAAGTGTGAGACTTTTTCAGGTAACTCCATGTATATGTGTGCAGTAATTTGCACAAGAACGTAACATCACTCTATATGCAATATGATTTCAGAGTGAAACATATGATTATTTGCTATTGGACCAACCAAGTGTGGTTTCAACTCCACATGAGAAATACCATGTAGGAACTGAAACAAACATCCGAGCATACAAAACCAAAAAGTCAAGCAAGAATTTGATAGGGCATCTAAGGCACGATAACATTCAGTCATGTTGGTATGCAGTGTTGGTAGAGCGAAATGTGTCAATGCCATGATAACATCCACATGTCCACCGTCATGACTCCCTGGCTCCTCCTGTCAACCACGCGCCTCTGCCAGCAGCAGCGCCAGCAAGAATACCCTGTGTGGTCATTAGAAATCTGTGGGGTCTCCCTTAACCTATTCAGCAAGCTACCATCGACCTTATTGAAGTCCATAAGACAAAGAGACGAACATCTTGTTCTGCTGAAAAGCAACAATATGCTGGAAGACGGCCGCAACCGTCATGTGCTGGAAAACTCCCAGTTCTAACTTCTAACAATACTAACCTCATTCTCCATGCATAACCAACCTTCATGTACTGTATGTAGTGGTTATCTATGCTAATCATTTTTTTGGATTCACAAAACTCCACATTGTAAAACAATTCTGGACACCTTAATGCAGGAGTTCAGTTTATAAAACTGGAAGAAATTCTTGAAATTTTCAAAAAAAATTACATTCGAAAGAGTACAGAACCACTCAAAACTCTGTTTTTTGACACACAAAAATTCTGGTAGCTCGCCACTGTAAATTGCGTGTGTGATTGAAAAACTATATTTTATGGTATTATATATAGTAAGAGTCATCGAAACCATCAAAGGAACAGAGGAAACAATAGCAGAAATGAATACAAAAAGAAATCTGATCTATATCACACTCCACTATAAAACAACAGTGCATCATTTAATGATGATATACTAATGAAGTATTTTCACAAAGCATACCTCTGGAGCAATTGGTGAAATTCCAATAACACAAGCAACTCCATAGATGATATATACTGACACTCGCATCATTTGACATTATGTGTAGTCAGTACGAGTGTATGAAAGTACAAAAGAACAAGCTACAACATTTTAGACCAGAGATTACATCAATTTTCAGTTAGCATGGCAATATGGCAAATGCCTAGCAATCTATGATTGTTATTTTCCAGCACAAGATTATAAACAACTTGAAAAAAAGCTTACGCTATATCAAGTGCTAGGAGTGTCAATATAAGAGCTCTCTTTCCCGACGTACATCTAGTGAGATAATTCTTTGATAGGCTAAATAAGTAGCTCCCCATCCATGTACTACACAACTATCAACTGCCACAAACTGGAAAAAAGGAGCCACCTAAGAATGATGAGGTAGCACCTCAGGAAATTACAAGGGGTGACTTAATTAAGATCCATAAGGTAAGCCACAAGCCTTGATGTAGAATCTGAACAATAGTGAGCAAAGAATGAGTCAAAAAGATACTCACGGTGAGGTGAAAAAGTAAAAGCAAATACAACATGAGAGTTGTAGTTACTAAACAAGGATCAGAGGAAATAGAAAAAAGGTGTTCTTTTTATCAACACCGAAGAACCAAAAAACTTTGTGACTATATTTGTCATCCTGAGTGAGCTTAAAATAGGTATTGTGATAAACGCAAGGTTTTGATTTATGAAATAAGTATGGATGGAGAAGGAGATTGTTGGAGAGAGCTTCAGGTACAGCCAGAAATGCACGCATCCAGAGAGTGGTTTTCTGCATATGTAGATTGAGCAGCTAAATGAAAAGGCCTCGCAAACTATCAAGAGTCCAGAACATGGATCTGGGGTCAAGCCATTTGAGTACGACATTTTGGAGTTCAGAACTGAAATATGGGGATTCAGATTTACTCAGTGTAGGAGGGTATGTGTGGGCTGTGCTATATCGACATACACCAGATGATGAAAAATCATATGTCTCGAAAAAAATGCACTATAATGTCATCTTAGAATCAATATGGATTCTACCATAGAATTTAATAAACATGGTCACCAGAAAACTGAACTTTACCTTGCCGGAAGAAAGAGAGACTCGAGGGAACTCAACAGTCAATGAGCTGCAGGTCATCTTCTCCACAGGGAACAGAGGAAGGAGTGCTGCTCGCCGACCTCTCATAATCCTTGCCAACCATCTAACTGTCGCCATCATCCACCAGCATACCACGCCGATTGCGGCACCTCATGTTGTCATGCACGCAGCGGCAGACCTAGCAGCATAGATCAAAGAGTATTATATAAAACTGTAGCAATTCATATCTAAACCATTATTTTTCAATCACACACACATATACCCAAATGGAATCGATAACAAACTTACAAAATATAGCTGACACCACTAATGTAGTAGGCTACTCAATGCCACAATAAACAAAACCAATCAACCAGGTACTCAAGTAGCATTATTTACAACAGTAGTCACTTCAGATTCAAAAGGTGTAGACAAAATGGACAAGCTTAATATCTAGTCTTTCTTGTAGTCTAACCTCACCCGACATTGATGCTAGATAGATGGAATTGCACATATTTAAACTTGGTTCTCCTAGTATTGAAAATCTCCACATGCATCAACTAATTCATCAGTGGCAAAAAGGAGCTTTCGATGGAAGAAAAAGAAATAAAAACCCTGCAGAAAATTGACTGTTGGCAGCAGTGGACGGGAACGACCAAAAATAAAACACCAGAAGCTTGTGTAGTTAACCTGTGTACCATGACCTGGCTCATCGTAATACCATGACCTAGCTAGTTAATTGTCCGTCGCCGATGCTCCCCAATCCTCGCGATACACACAAGGAACATCAGGCCATATGCACTCCTCACGATACCTTGGTCTCTTGACCTTCGAGTTCATAAAAGGAAGGTAGTCTGACAAGCAACTTCATCAGATCAGGTTCAGTCTTTCAGGTACCTAATAAGAAATAAAAACAGATTCGTTAGGTGGCAACTTGAATACCAATGATGACTGGATCGGCACCATGGCGCCTGCAGCCGCCTCTCTTCGCCAAAAAGCAAATCCCCGCCGAGAAGGCCGAGCCGTGCGGAGCGGGCCGTGAGGAGTGGCGAAAAGGGGAGAGATCGAAGGACCGGAGGTAGCGGTGGTTTCCACAGGCGACCTTGTCCTCGGTGGCAGTGGTGGCCCCCCTGTAGTCGGCTCGGATCATAGACGGGGGTGGTTGGAGACGGCGGGCCGATGCGCTCAACGGCGAGATCCGGCAGGCAGCATGTGGTGGAGGGAGGGGAAGGAGGCGGCCGCGCCACGGATGAACGCTCTATTCCTGAATCGTGAAACTTGTAGTAATAAATGAGATAAGAGTACTTGATCATCAATTCTAAAGCTGCCGTCTTGCTCACAACCTTGGATTTCTTGGTGAACTCTATACATCCACTACAAGACAGTGTCTAGTTTCAGTTATCTGAACATGAGTACTGAATTGATTCAGGCAAGATACGATTGTCAAGAAAAAAAAGATAGTAAAGACTGTTCTAAGTTTCTCTCACAGCAGCATGAGGTTCTTAACTGTGCACTTTGCCTGAAGCTGAAACAAAGTTGCAAGATAGGAGTACATTTTTTTCCTAATCCTGGATATTGATAAACACTGCATGAGATAATCCTGAATATTACAACTTGTAATGATCAATGAGACAAGAGTACTTGATCCTTAATTTTTAACCTATCATCTTGATCATAACCTTGGATTTCTCAATGAACTCTATACATCTATCATTTTATATTACCAACAAACACCTAATCCTGACAGTTACTGTAGAAAATAATATACAGTAAATGGTAACTGTACGAACACCTAATTCTGAAAGATACAACTTGTAATGATGAATGAGATAAGAGTACTCAATCCTTGTATTGGTCAAAACCATAGATTTCTCAGTGAAGTCTGTCGGTACAGTATGTATTTCCAACAAAGACTACACACAACGGTGTCTAATTCAGTTATCTGAATAATGTCTACTGATTTCATTCAGGCAAGCAACAACCAAAAAAGTTGTGACAACTAAATTCAATCTACAACTTTACAGCAAAAGGTTCAAACATTTGTTCAAGGAAATGAATGCAACCTCGGAGTTTAGCAGGGAACGAAATATAACATCACACACTGTGATTCTTTAACATGGTTCTCCTCTCAGTAAGTACACATATATATCAATCAAAAAGGTATTTTGATTGATTCATGTGCCTGCTAACATGCAGACTGCTTGCCTACAAAGACAAGATGGGGGTGAGAGAGAAGGAGGGAGAGGGATATGGCTTACCACCTACAGCGGGGATGAGGAAGAACCTGCAACAGCAGCAGCTTCTCTTTGGCCGGGCCCCTTCATGCATGCAGAGCAGATCGGAGGGAGCAAACTGACTGCATATATAGACCACACACACGAATCCGATGTGAAGATGAAGAAGGCCAGAAGAAGAGAAGGGATTCATGGCATACCCTTGCAGAAGTTGCCGCTCTTGCTCTTGGAGGAGAGGAAGATGCTGCGGATCCTGAGCTCGGTCACCATGGCCGCCCGCGGGCTAGGGTTTCGGGTGCGAGCAGGGAGGGATGGATGGGTGTGGAGGTGAGAGGAGGAGGGCGCGGTGGTGGCGGCGGTGGTGGGAGGAGGAGGACTCCTCTGCCACTGCGTGGTCGTGGTGGCGCCGATGCGGGAACGCCGGTGCGGGAACACCGGTGCGAATCTGGTCATGGCCGGCGGCTGGGATGTAGGCGGTCGGCGCGGTGAAGTATGTGGTCGGCATCCAGTGGAGGGAGGCGACCGGCTATGAGGGGCGAGAGGTGGCCGGCGATGGGGGAGGGAGGCAGCCAACGCACCGGCGGTGGCGGATGCTCATGCAGGAGGGAGGGTGAGATGCGTGAATCGGGTAGGGATCGTGGAAAGGCATGCGGGGATGGTTTTCTCTGCACTGTAAAACCAGTGGGAAAGGGACGAATAAAAACCGACGAAAAAACCAACAAAAATAGAAAGTGGGAGCGGGGGAATTGGAGGTGAGAGAGGACGAAAATAAACCAAAAGAGGTGAGACAAAAATTAAACCCGCAACGCGACCTAGTAGAGATGCCTATATAGGAGCGACGCACGACGCAATTTCCCGAAACCCAGCCCACCAGCCCGAAACCGGCACGACTCACTGACCTCGAACCCACGCTCCCACACCCTCCCACCTCCCTCCCGATCCCAACTCCCCCACCCGAGCTCCAG
>NW_024115215.1:0-16206 GCF_003073215.2 Triticum urartu
ACCCGTCGCCGGCGCGCCGCCACTGCCACCGCCAGCGAGATTGCGACCTGAGAGGTCCCGCGTCCTCGTGCTGTTCCCGGCTCTACCTTCGCCGCGGCCACCATGATCTGTGCAAGTAAGCTCCTTTGCCTCAGTCCCCCATCCTTTATTTTCTTCAAAACCCTAGCTACCCGATCCGTCTTCCCGTGCGCTAATTCGTCTTCCGTTGCCTCTACGTTTGGACCTGAAGTCTCCGGCGAGGTGCCGGATGAGCCGGTGGTATCAAAGAGGTCGGGGCTCCTCTTTGAGCGGCGGCTCATCGAGCGCTACATTGAGGTCGGTAATACGTCTTAGATCTCGCCTCTCATTTCTTTATCCTGTTTGCGCTAAGATTGCGTGGGTTGCTGTGGCACAGGACCATGGAAAGTGTCCAGTTACGAAGGAGGAACTCTCCATGGACGACATCGTGCTGGTGAAGACCAACAAGGTGAAGCCTATCTGGAATGCTAACAAATTTTCGAAATTGCATGCTTCCGTAGATTATCTATGCCATATCCTCCTATGTGGCGGCACTAAACTAAGTAGCTAAAAGTAACTTGCCACATCACCCCTCAAATATTCAGGGATTCAATCTTCGAAAACCCCCACTGATGAGCTCTATTGTTCACAGGTCGTGAGGCCCAGGCCTCTGCAGGCTGCAAGCATTCCCGGACTCCTTGGAATCTTTCAAAACGTAAGTGGAATTCTGAATATCTAAATTGATTCTGAACTGTTGATAATCATTGTTGTCTTGTTAGTTTACTATATAATTATAGGTCAACCACCCACAGTGAATTCGTAGTGTGCTTCTAACGTCAACGATAAACAGTTCCGGGCTTCCTGCAAGCTGCAACACCGTGGAGCTGTTTAAGTGTATTCTTTAGCATCTACAGAGATGTAACTTACACTAAGCTAAAGCTAGAAAAATTGCCTGCTCGTCAGTTATATTAATGTGGAATCAGGAACTCTGCTATATATTTGTTGATCCACCCTTTTTTTTTACGTTTTCATATTTGTCATAGAGTCAGAATGATCACATTTAATAACTGCTCAAATATATGAATGATAATCCTAAAATTCTGTTGATAACATTTCCCTTGATGGTGAAGTCTGCACTATGGTACTATTTCCCTGACCCCTGCAATACTCTCATGAACTAGTTTTTCTCTGATTTTGCAGGAGTGGGATGCTCTTATGCTTTCTAATTTTGCTTTGGAGCAGCAGCTTCACACAGCAAGACAAGAACTTAGTCATGCGTTATACCAGGTCTTTGTTTGACCAATGCAATTATTTCTTCTCAATTCATGCAAAAAATATTAAGGAAATTTCCGTGCAAGTCAAATAGTAAGGACGCGGTTATTTTCTTCTTAGAAATCTCAGTCCGTGTTAATTCATAGCAAATGGACCATCAATTTTCGCGGGCCGAGGTCCCGCTGGAAGAATCTGAGCTTCCTGTAGGTCCGTAGTTAGGCTGCTGTGGATTGTTTTTGAACATTTGAGTGACTCCACTTGTTTTACAAATTGGCTGGTGATAGATGCACTAGAATGTCGAATCATTCATTGTTGGAGCCCTGCTTTCTTCGCTCTTATTATATAATTGTGACTCAGAATTGTTCATACTGGAATTGTAGCTTAACTTGAGTTATGCACAAACTGAACATGATTTTAGAGGGTGTTGTTTCAAACCAATGCTTTAATTACTGATGTAGACTCAATTATTTTGAAAGTTTTGATGCGATGAGTTTGTTTTGTTGTGGGCCTTCAAATGAAGTTGTATTTTGCATTCTTAGAACTGAAAACAAGCTAACAATTATTTACAGCTGGTCTTTTATGCTTGTAGTTGTGCTTATGTGGGTAGAAATGGTTGACCGCTTATGTGGGTAGCACTAGCACATCTGAACATCTTATATGACGAAGTGGTAAAATGTTATTGGCCTTTATGTGCTGACCTGTCTAACTTCACAAGTAACCAGTTATTGCCAAATTTTGCCCTCTCTTTAGTCAACTAGTCATCATGATTATCTGTACTGTAATATGACCTTGGGATCTGTCTGCTCTAACCATTATACCCTCTCTTCTCTTGTGCACCAGTAGTCAAATTGATCTGCACTCTTCAATTTATGTTTTCTTAACTTGAATAAATATTAAAACATTCATACTCCACCCATCCCTAAATAGATTTTATTCTAGGATTTGGATAATAATAAAGTGTACATATAGTACCATATTAGTCTCGCCCAGCCCCTCATTACTCCATTTATTGCTCTTGGGATAATGTATGTTCCTCTAGTTTGGATTAATAAATGAACTGCTAACAGCCGAAAGGAGAGGTATGCAAATAGAAAACGGTGCAAATAAATCTCGAATTGTAGAATGGCATGCACTATTTAGGGGGTTCAAGGCATGGTACTTGCAATTTGGGTTTGTTGCACCAATTATACTGTAGGGGGTTCCCTTACAGTCTTTCTGTCAAAAAAACGGAAATTGGAAGGTGGAATGGCATGTATTCAATATATTGTGTAAAGCCATTCTAGTTTTTTTTAGCATAAATCTTTTTTATGAAACTGTGTATTGAGGTTGTCTGGGTTGCCAAGTTTGATCTACACAAACTTTATTAAGCCAAGCTATTTTTTTCAATGCTTGATTTAATCTAGCAGACTTTTATGTTTAGTTACTTGTTCAAACGCAGTTATAGTCTTGCATGAAAGAACATTACCCATCCGCTCTCCGTTTACTAGTTTGTTTTTGCCCCTTCCAGCATGATGCTGCCTGCCGTGTTATAGCCAGATTAAAGAAGGAAAGAGATGAGTCTAGAGCACTTTTGGCTCTAGCTGAGAGACAGATTCCAGCGTCGATGGCGGGAGTTGCACCTGCAGCTGTCGTCTCCAATGGAAAAAGAGGTTCCTACTGCTTGAAGCTGTGCAAGTATATCCTTAGGTATAGTTTTTTTTTATTTCTCATAGTTTAGCTTTGTTGGATACAGCAATGGAGGATGAAATTGGCCCTGATGGGAAGAAGATACGCCCTGGTATCAATCCTGTCATGATCGATGAACTAACAGAGTGTAATACCATGCTTTCTGCCCAGCGTAAGAAACGACAGGTACGCACCCCACTGCATAGCCACAACAGAAATAAGTTTACAACTGTATATTGTGTGTTGGTTGTTTTCAAAACAATTACCTCTCTAAAGAGTTAGCTTGTTCGGTGTTAGCATTATGCAGGGAGTAGCTTTATCTTATCGGGAGTGTAACAGGTGAAAAGGGACCTAAAATTGAAAATCTGAATTTCATTCCTGCCCTTAAGATCAGTGGCGAAGCCATGGTCCCCCACCCAAGGTTGATAAAATTATACACCTTTCAAATTTTCATGGAAAACAGCAAAACGTCCTATTTGCCCCCCTCCCCCCTCCCCAAAAGAAAGTCCGGAACTCCATGGCATACTTGGCATATAAGCTATCCTGAACCATGCGTCTGATTTTGTTCTAGGGTTTGGATATGATGAACAGGAAGAGCACATACGCGCTATTGAGATCTGACACCTCGTCTTGGCATATTTTTCATCATTTCTAATATGAAAACCTTTGTATTGCTCATTCCCTCTGGCAACAAAAGTTCGTTCTGAACAAAGTGATTTTTTGTGCCCCAGTTTGAATGTGAAGAATTGCGGAACATTTTGGATCTGAAACAACAAAGTTACTTGCTTCAGACACAACGAATCAGGAAACTGATTGGTAATCAAGATCATTATTTCATCATTTGGATCCAAACAAAGCTTCCAGATAAAATGTAAGAGAATATTAGATAAACGGAGGTGCTGCGGCAGCATTGGCTCTGGCGGGGAGCAAAGCCGCCTTAGGAGTGCACATGTAGGTGTCAGTCACAAGGAGGTGGCACTGGGTAGAGGAGCCCCCCGCCGAATCGAGGGGAGAAGTGTGCCAGGGCCACCTTGTGGTGGAGGACCTTCAGAGAAGGGTTTTGGCATCCACATCCGATAGTGATAGTGATTCTGATTCAGGAGGATTTGAGGAGGATGTTGGCATCAACATCAGACAGCCTGATTGTGAGAGGAAGATGGAGGAAGAGAAAAAGTGTGTGTGTGAGAGAGAGGGCAGGGAAGTGAGGAATAGAGGAGACTGGGGGTTCTTTTAAGAAAGGGTGAGGGTGTGTGTGGAAGATCTGCCTGTTGAAATGCAATTGATTGGTGTGGCTTGGTATTTTCTGAAAGATGTGGGTTTGCACATAATATGTTCCCTTATCATGTATGAATGCACTTTTGTACAACTAGTTATGACTTTGTTGGTGAAATGAGTCAGCAATCCTATCTGTCTTCTCTCAGGTACCACCAAGTTTGGCATCAATTGATGAACTGGAGAGATATACTCAGATCTCTAGCCATCCACTCCACAAGACAAACAAGCCGGGCATTTTGTCTATGGATATCCATCCGTCAAAGGTTAGATTATGATTTGGCTATATGTTCATCATGTTGGGTTAAACTGTATATAAGGTTACACGTTAATTGAAGTACACACCATCATATTAATACATTTACTTGTGTCGGGCAATATGATGCATTATGTTGAGCAGGACTTCACAAATGTCGATTTGTTCGTTTACTTTGATGTCAAAGTGATTGAGTTATTCATTTACTGGATTCTTAATCTGGATTAACAGGACATAGTTGCAACTGGGGGTATTGATACGAATGCAGTGCTATTTGATAGGACATCTGGTCAAATCCTTTGTACACTTGCTGGTCACTCCAAGAAGGTCTTTCCCCCAAGTGCTTCTGATGCATCCTTAATTTACTATTTTTAATATATTTGTTGGAGTTAAATTGTAACATGTGAACTTTCTGATGACAGATAACCACTTTGAAATTTGTTCCACGGGATGAGCTTGTGGTAACTGGATCAGCAGATAAGGTATGCCACTTTCTGATGCGTCTAATTACTCACAAATATGGTTAAAACAATCAGATGCTGATTTTATTGGTTTCTCGACTCTGTCATGTTGTAATTATGGGGCTTGTGGCAGTTAAATGCTTGGACACATTTAATTTGTGTATGAGATAGACAATGGCCTCCCTTCTTAATATCTATCCTGACCAGCATGGATTGCTTATTTGCACCTTGTGTTTGCTCATGTTCAGAGGCAACAAAGTAGGTAAAAATTTGCCAATACCACCAGGTTTCCAGTTCTAGTGCCAGTAAATTCATAGTTGTACATGTTCATGTTCTGATATATACTGCAAGAATGATCCAACTCAATCTAAGACTGAGCTGGGCATGACACTTTGGCTTCGATTTAGGCCAACTGAACCGACTTCATACCTGACTGCTGGGCATGGCTCTTAATCCAAAACAGCTAAGCAGTTTTTAGTCAGCTATTTGGACCCAACCAACACCCATCTAAACAGACTTGTTCAAATATGTAAAAACCCTATTACCGCGCTAACTCGACCACCTCTACCTGGTGAGATCAATTGCATTACTGCCATACTTGTAATCATAATTTGAGAGGTCATCTATCTAGAAATAATTTATATAATGCTTTACCTCATGCCAGAAACCTTCTGTTAGCATATAGGTGTAGCTGCCTGCTTATGCTGGTCAGTAAACTACTAAGTCGTGTAATATTTCATACATGCTCGCTTGTAGATAGCAAGTTGAAAAGTTGCTATGGTCTTTATGAACTTGCTGATGTTACTCCTGCAGCCCTGCTATATAAATGGACTGCTTTGCATTTGTTGCACTCATAAGAAACACAGGACCTGATCAGTCTTTTGAGCCCTCTAGCACGAGCCTGAGGGTTTGAATTATATGAGCATATCAATTTTGGTAGTTTAAGTTATTGCTGACCCTTTTGCAAACGCTGCAGACTGTTCGGATTTGGCAAGGGGGTGAGGAGGGAAACTACAGTTGCATCCATACTTTGAAAGATCATACCGCCGAGGTTAGTGTTTACTCTTCAGGTGGATCTTGCTTTTGCTAAGCAGATCACACATGCTTGAGTTTATAATTTCCTGTCTTAAGAATTATGGTTTAAGGATTGCTGATACACTTATTACATTCATATTCATCATTCCATTTTTTGATATTCTATTCTTGGTGTCATATTAGATTCAATAACATTTAGAAAAATTGATAATAGTAGCAAAGGTCTATTTTTCTGTTTTGATTTATTTCTCATGTTGAGGAACAATGGACAATAAAACAACAACAACAACAAAGCCTGTAGTCCAAAACAAGTTGGGGTAGGCTAGAGGTGAAACCCATAAGATCTCGCAACCAACTCATGGCTCTGGCACATGGATAGCAAGCTTCCACGCACCCCTGTCCATAGCTAGCTCTTTGGTGATACTCCAATCCTTCAGGTCTCTCTTAACAGACTCCTCCCATGTCAAATTCGGTCTACCCCGCCCTCTCTTGACATTCTCCGCACGCTTTAGCCGTCCGCTATGCACTGGAGCTTCTGGAGGCCTGCGCTGAATATGCCCAAACCATCTCAGACGATGTTGGACAAGCTTCTCTTCAATTGGTGCTACCCCAACTCTATCTCGTGTATCATCATTCCGGACTCGATCCTTCCTCGTGTGGCCACACATCCATCTCAACAAAAATGGACAATAAAAAAAGAGACAAAAGTTCTACAGTGACATGTTTTGTGATGGCAGTAGCCACACTGTGCTTGAAACAAAAATTCACACATGAGATACCTTTCTTCAAGTTTTCTTGCTCATTGCACCATTAACTGTTGACCTGTTAGTCTCAGTCAATTCATTTTCTGCTGTTACATGTAAAATGCCCCTTTTTTGCGGGCCATTGTTAATAATATTTTCTTTTGTTCTTATCATTTTGGACTCATATTTTAAAATGTCCCTGATGGTGAACAAAATATGTTTTTTAACTCATCCTTTCTTTCTTTATTTTTAAAAAAAATCTCAGGTCGAAGCTGTTACTGTGCATGCGACTCAGAAGTACTTTGTGACCGCGGCCAAGGATAATACTTGGTGCTTCTATGATATTTCAACTGGGTCTTGCCTCTCACAGGTCCACTCACATAGACTACAATCATCATTGTGTGCACTTGCATACATGTGTATTCAATGCTAAGATATTTTTTATTAGGTTGGCGAGGCTTCAGGACAAGAGGGATATACATCTGCGTCTTTCCACCCAGATGGTCTTATCCTTGGAACAGGAACTACTGAAGCTGTTGTCAAAATTTGGGACGTGAAAACTCAGGTTGGTACTGCAATTGTTTTCAGGAATTATTTCAGATGGTCATGCATATGTCGGTGCTTGAAATATGCCACCCCCGTCCCAAAATATAAAATGTTTTTGCAGTTCAAATTTGAACTGCAAAAACATCTTATATTTTGGGACGGAGGTAGTATTTCCTAATGAACATTTTTTTTGTCTGTAGTCCAATGTTGCAAAGTTTGAGGGGCATGCTGGACCTGTCACTGCTATGTCCTTCTCTGAAAATGGTTACTTCCTGGCGGTATGTTTGTTACCATAAAACAATGTGCACAGTGTTGATGTCTTTGTTATTCTGATATTTTCACCACCCCCTTGCAGACTGCTGCTCTTGATGGTGTCAAGCTTTGGGATCTAAGGAAATTGAGAAATTTTAGGACTTTCTCGCCATATGATTCGGATACGCCGACAAATTCTGGTAAGGAACTTTGTACGTCACTTCTGTGCTCTATACAGTAGTAAACTTTAGAGCATATAAGTTGTGAATACTGCTATATGCATGGCTACAGCTAGTATGTCACTCCTTAGATTCATCACAATTCCATGTTGACATGTTATTTACATAGTTATCTTGGATTGTGATAGGCATGTTTTTAGTTTATGGCTATCGGTTCAATTCTATTTCTATTTTAGCTTGATGCCTTCTCTTCTGTTCTGCAGTGGAATTTGATTTTAGCGGTACCTATCTTGCTGTTGCTGGTTCAGATATAAGGTATGCCCTTGATTTCCTGGCATTTTGGCATTGCTTATGGAGGGGAATCTATTGATAGGTCTAGACATGATATATTGACTATCTTGCAAAAAAAAAACATCCATCCGTTTTTCAGTTGTGTGTTATACAATGTAAAACTAAATACTTGCAATTTCCAATCTGTCTTTTGCAGGGTTTACCAAGTAGCCAATGTCAAGACGGAATGGAATCTTATCAAGACCTTGCCAGATTTGTCAGGAACAGGTTTGCACTCCTTCCTGGCCCTGATTAAGTTGGACATGCATGTAGAGTTGAGGTGAAGTAACTTCATTCTTGTGAATTGTGTCTTCACAGGGAAAGTGACCTCTGCAAAGTTTGGCACTGATTCCAAATATATCGCCGTCGGCTCTATGGACCGTAACCTGAGGATATTTGGGCTTCCTGGAGATGATCAAATGGATGATGATGCAAAACCATCGGCAGAGTGAGGAAATGCAGTGTGCCTGGTTTTACTTGTTTGATGCTCCCTGCGCTCTCTTTTGGCAGTGGATGGATGGGTTGCGTATGAGGAAAAGCAGGGTCCTCGGGGAGCAATGGCGTGGGCGTCCGCCGATGTAAACAGACAGCGACATTATTGTATTGTAGGCTTCACTATTTTCTAATGAGGATATAATTTGTTTTGAAGAGGAATACAATCTCAAAGGGCACGAGCCACGGGCATGCAAGTTTCTTTTACCCGAGGCCGTTATTTGATGAATTAATGAGATTTTAAAGAACATGCATTATGCACTTTCTACTAAAAGATGTTTCTTGTGCCTGAATTTCACAGAACATGACTGACCGATTGGCTTGCGTCTCATACTTTCTCCGTTTCAAAATATAGTGCGCTCACGCTTCCTAAGGTTTAACTTTGATCATAAATTTTACCAAAGAGACCAACTGCGGTGGGAGTAAAAAATATATAATTGAAAAGTTTGTTTGAATACAAATTTATTGGTACAAATTTGGCTCCCGCCTCTATTGGTTTCATTGATTAAATTTACGGAAATTTAACGCCCACACGTGTGGGCGTTGACCATCTCGACCATACGCATCCATTACCGTCCAGTATTATATGCACGAATCATGACACAATCTGACTGATTTTCTGTGCCACGTAGGATAAGGCGTGTGTGTGATGTGTGACATAGTTCGCCCACACATCCGTTTTACCACACGGAGGGGCCGGTGTGTGGGCGTTTAGCAGTTCACCCACACACCAGTTTTCAGTCACGCACAAAGGCTGGTGTGTGGGCATTTGCCATCTCGCCCACACGCCCGTCTCCTCTCCCACACGTAAGCTGCTAGTTGCCATGTGTTTTTGCAGCACACATGGCAACTGCCTCTAGTGTGCTTTATAAGCAGGTGGCAACTCTTTTTTTTACCCGAGTTGCCATGTGTTTTTGCAGGGTACATGGCAACTGCCTAGTGTGCACGTAAGCAGATGGCAACTGTTTTTTACCAAGTTGCCATGTGTTTTTGCATGGTACATGGCAACTGCCCCAACGTGCACGTACATGGCAACTGCCCTAACGTGCACGTAAGCAGATGGCAACTCTTCCTTTTTACATGGCAACTGCCCTAACATGCTTGTGAGCACATGAAAACTCTCTCAACTGCCTAGTGTTAGTATGTGGCAACTCCTAAAGTTATGAAATCATGGCAACTACATTAGATCAGACCATACATGACAACTGCAGTTGAGCAACCATGGCAACTGCAATTGTCCGACATGGCAACCGTAGTTCAGTGACATGGTAACTGCAGATAAACGAACATGGACGAGGGTCTGGACCATGGCAACTGCGAGCGCGCGGTGAGCGTCACGCGTTGCATTCGGGACCAGAAGGGTACGAGGCCTGACATACGGGCGTGTGGGCGTTATCAACTTCGCCCACACGCACGCGTGTGAGAGGGTTCAGGAGGGAAAAAAAGATGTGTGTGGGCATTAGTTGTTTTGCCCACACGTAGATGTGTGGGCTGGTTGCTGTCCATGCCACACGAGGCGTGTGGCACAACTACCCGATACACCACACGTGTGACAGTTATCGGGACCCTAAATTTATGGTCAAAGTTGAAGCGCGGAAATCGAAAACGCACTATATTTTGGGACGGAGAGAGTAGTAATCTTTTACAAGAGCTTAAAGTATGCGCTAACCTTTTATTTTATGTGGCATCATTAACTTTGACTAATCAAACCTGACACAGGGATATGAATTTGTATGGTTAGATATGCTTGCACAGCAATTCATATTGAGATAGGCTTGAACCTTTTTTCCTAAAGAGGAGCTAAACACTTATATTAGGCAAATCACAACCAAACCTTGTTAAATCGCAACAACGGTAGACCGCAGCGTAGACTGAATTGACAATTGTGCCAAGCATGTCGGCAGGGGCATCAGACATGTACCCATCGCTAGAACATTGTTGCTGGTGATCTTACGTGCAACGACTCCAAATGAATGGTTGTCGAAGAAGATAATGCTGTCGTCCTCTATGGCCATGAAGACACATCGACGAGCAAGTCCCAAGACAGCGTCCATGAAGGCCGACATGGATACAGACTCCCAAGCTTCAGTGCTGCAGCAAAGCGTTACCGAGATGGGACTGAAGCTGGAGGAATTTTATTGGATACAACATCATCGTCACTGTCGGAACAACGTCGCCACGACATCGAATCGAACCTAAGAAAACCTGCACACATAATGAAAGACGAAAACCTCCTCCCTTAGCCTCACAAGCTAGAGCGGGAATTGGATGGCGAGGTTGGCGGCTAGTGTTAATCGTGGAGAGGGCCTTCAAAATTCCACATTAGCCATCCATTGGTTGGTGGCTTGTGTCGGGAGCCTCTCCGGGCCGTCCGATTTGCCTGGACGGTTTGGACCCGAGCGATTTGGCTGGACTGTCCATGACGGGTGGACCGCTTCGCGCGCATCCACCCGTCATTGGGTGGCGCCCATCGCCTGGCTTCACGGGCTTGCCCGGACGATGACGGACGGATCTCGGTTGACTTGCCATTGGGTGGAGCCTCTCAAGGGTGATGTGATTCGCCTGATCTGCCCAGACGACTCATACTCGGGCGAGCCGGTTGAAAGGTGCATGACGGGTGGACCGCCCAGCGCGCTCGGGGCAACTGTCATTAGGCGGTTTTAGGCGTCCCGCGTTGCCCTGTGCGCAACGAGCTAGTCGGAGAAATCGTTCGGTCCTGACAGGCGATGTGTGCGTCGTGCATCGTGCACGACAGGCCAGTTGGACACGCATGTCAGTGTCTTTGCTTCTTGTGATGCTTCTCTTGCACGATGGGCAAACTGGGGGGCTGTCAACGCCCTTGGCCCCTTAGGGCTGCTAGAAACTCGAGACGCTGCATGCATATCACGAGTCCAAGAATATTTGTTTCACATGTGATGACCCATGGGCACGAGGTCATGAATGTCTTGATAAATTCCCGACTCACGCTATGGAGGAACTATTGGAAATGATGCATCTCAAAGAAGCTCTTGATCCGCAACATCTCAATGGTTCCAGCTGAGATGAAGGTCATGTGATGTAGGGTGGAACCCTATGGTGCCGATCTTTCACGAATTGGAAGGGGATTCCTCAAGAACATGAAGAACACAGTGAAGAACGAGGAGAAATCACAAGAGGAACACCCAAGAACAAGTGCAAGCACACATCCACCACATCCACTAGACAATTAAACACACTAGATCCACAAGGTACATGAACAACAAAGGGGAAGATACATGGTAAACTTCATCCCAAATCCAAAGGAGATGGGGGCTTGATGGTCTGGATAGATCCTTCCCACAAAGGGGGTCTTGAATCCCTCGGGATCTTCTCACATGTTCACATGGAGGCCTTGAACTCCATGGGAGTGGTCTCTCTCTCTCTCTCAAGAGTAGTGGTAGGAGCAAAGCTCAACTAAGATGAGCTATCACATTTGCTAACCCTAGAAATGAGGAGGGGGAGGTCTATTTATAGTCCAAGCCACGAAGGGGTAAGTGGGAGAGAGATACAAGGCCAAAGGCCCGACTGCACACATGCAGCATCGGACGTTCGGTGGTTACCGGATGTCCGGTCACTCGCGGGGGTCCGGACGTCCGGAGGGCGTCAGACTTCCGACAATTGGTTTCTGGACAGGTGGCACCGGATGTCCGGTCGGTGTCGGTCGTCCAGTCGCTGGGACTCATCGGACGTCCGGTGGTCGTCGGTCGTCCGACCGTTGTAGGACTCGTCGGCTGTAGCTCTTCTGGCCGTCTGGGTTGCGTCAGGTACCGGATGTTCGATGTCGTCCGGATGTCCAGTGGCTATAGCTTGCAGCGGCTCCATTTCTTCCATCTTCGCTTCCATGCTTCCCTTGCCGATGGTGTAAGCGTTCCTTGACGCTTGCACTCCTCCTCGTTGTCCGTAAAGCTCCGACAATACCTATGCATGCACACGAGGGGAATGTCAAGTAGTATACCATACTCGAAGGGGTCAAGTGAACACGTGTAAAGGAGATGATTCACCTTTATGTATGTGAAGTAGAGGTCGCACGTGTCACTTGCCAAATAGACTCTTGACATGGTGATGTCCGCAGTATGCTCCAGATCATGATGTTTATGACCAATGTAGGATCGGAGAAGATAGGTCTAGAGGGGGGGAGGGAGGGTGAATTGACTCTTAACCAATCAAATATGCAGTTTTTAGTTCTCTTAAAGTTTAGGCAGATTTTGGCACTAGTTAAGATAACACCAAGGCTTTCTACACATGCATATCTAGAGATAGAGCAACATAAATAGTAAAGCATGCAATGTGTGGAAAGTAAAGGGTAGAGTTGGAAGATCAAACACAATGAAGACACGATGATTTTTGGCGTGGTTTCGATAGGTGGTGCTATCATACGTCCACGTTGATGGAGACTTCAACCCACGGAGGGTAACGGTTGCGTGCGTCCACGGAGGGCTCCACCCACGGAGGGTCCACAGAGAAGCAACCTTGCCTATTCCATCATGGCCAGCACCCAAAAGGACTTGCCTCACTTGGGTAGATCTTCACAAAGTAGACGATCTCCTTGA
The DNA here is from genome assembly GCF_003073215.2 of Triticum urartu. Classification (NCBI taxonomy): domain Eukaryota; kingdom Viridiplantae; phylum Streptophyta; class Magnoliopsida; order Poales; family Poaceae; genus Triticum; species Triticum urartu. The sequence continues at coordinate 13,069 of NW_024115215.1, forward strand.
CATTACAAACTCCTTGGTTCAACTCCATAATCTTGGAGGCTCCCAAGTGACACCTAACCAATCTAGGAGACACCACTCTCCAAAAGTTAATAGACGAAGTTTTTGATGATGAAATCCTTGCTCTTGTGCTTCAAATGATAGTCTCCCCAACACTCAAACACTCTCTCACAGATTTGGCTTTGGTAGGAAAGGGGATTGAATGGAATGCAACTTGGGGAAGGCTACAAAAAAGGTTCAAATGGTTGGATTGGAATTTCTTGATCTCAACACATGAGTAGGTGGTTCTCTTCTTAGAAAATGAGTAGTGAAAGTTGTGGTTCATTCTAATGGCTCTCTTGGAGAGTAGGTGGTGGTGGAGGGGTATAAATAAGCAACACGAAAAATCCAATCGTTACAAGCCTTTGACCCAACTCGGTGACACCGACATGAAAGTCTCGGTGAGACCAACTAGTCCAAAAGACTTGACCGTTAGGCTTTTCAGTGAGACCGATCATACCAACTCGGTGGGACCAAAGTAAGATGGTTAGGGCAAGACCTCGTTTTGGAAATTCTGATTGGTTCATCTCGTTGATTCTGAAATGAAGCAATTTCATTACAAAAACTTGGTGAGGCCATCTCAATGAGACCGAGATCCATTTTGGCTGCACCGAAGTATTTGGGTTTGGCATATGGCACTATGGGATCATCTCGGTGGGTCCGGATGGGAATGTTTTAGTGGGATCGAGATGGATATTTAGGGTTTTGAATATGATGGAAGTGGAGAAATATTTGAGGGTTTTGGAGCAATATCACTAAGTACTTGAGCAATTGAGTCATGACCAAAACCTCATCCCATTTTAATAGTATTGGCTTTCCTATGGACTCAATGTGATCTTGGATCACTTAACCAAAAATGTAGAGTCTTGTTGCTTTGCCAATCCTTGCCCTTAGCATTTTTAAGGGGCCCACATTCACTAGTCCTTGCCATGCCATTATTGAACTTATCCAAAATATACTAGATAAAGGTGTTAGCCCAACAATACGTATGTTGACATTAATTACCAAAACCACAAAGGGAGAAAATGTGCTTTCAACCAAGGAAGTATCTGCGGCTGTGCCGATGCGTTGCCGCACCATGCATCTGCACAGACTTATCGACAAGCATGACACACTTAACCCAATTGATTCTAGAGCAAATTGCTTGTTTGTTGATGGTGTGCTTGTGGAGGAGTTGACCCAATAGATGCCAGCAATGCAATATGTGGTGGTTGGTGCTACAACATTAATAGTTCTCATTGCGTCATACAATTGTCCTAGTGGACACAGGGATTCACCATCACTCATGATGTCAAAGTGATTCCTCTAGGGTGTTATGATTTGTTTGTTGGCGTTGATTGACTCGAGATACATATAGTCCCATGTGGGTGCACTGGCGCGAGAGGTGGATGCGCTTTTGATACGTCTCCAATGTGTCTATAATTTTTGATTGTTCCATGCTATTATATTATCTATCTTGGATGTTTTATATGCATTTATATGCTATTTTATATGATTTTTGGGACTAACCTATTAACCTAGAGCCTAGTGCTAGTTTATGTTTTTTCCTTGTTTTTTAGTTTCGCAGAAAAAGAATATCAAATGGAGTCCAATTGACCTGAAAATTTACGGAGAATATTTTTGGAAAATATAAAAAATACCGGTACGAAAAGATACCGGAGAAGAGTCCCGAGGCCACCACAAGGGTGGAGGGCGCCCCACCCCTAGGGCGTGCCCCCCATCCTTATCGTCGCCTTGTGCCCCCCCCTTGACTTGTCCTCGACGCCAACACCTCCTATAAATCCCCAAACCTCCAGAACAGAACCTAGATCAAGAGTTCCACCGCCGTAAGCCTCTATAGCCATGAAAAACCAATCGGGAGCCCGTTCCGGCACCCTGCCGGAGGGGGAAACAATCACCGGTGGCCATCTTCATCATCTCGGAGGTCTCCATGACGAGGAGGGAGTAGTTCGCCCTCGGGACTGAGGGTATGTACTAGTAGCTATGTTCTTGATTTGGCACGATCTTGATGTACCATGAGCTTTGTTATTATAGTTGGATCTTATGGTGTTCTTCCCCCTCTACCTTCTTGTGATGAATTGAGTTTTACCTTTGAGGTTTTCACTATTATCGGATTGAATACTATTATGGATTTGAGTACACTTGATGTATGTCCTGCATGGGATACCTGTGGTGATAGTGGGGCGTTCTATTGATTCACTTGATGTATGTTTTGGCACTCAACTCACGGATTCCCGAGGTGACATTGGGGTAATCTATGCATAGGGGTTGATGCACGTTTTCGTCCTTGTTTCTCCGGTAGGAATCTTGGGGCACTCTTTGAGGTTCTTTGTGTTGGATTGAATATTATGAATCTGAAGTTGATTGATGCATATCGTATAATTGACCCACAGATACTTGTGGTGACATTGGGGTATCTAGCTGACATTAGGGTTGATTGATGTGTTTTTATATGGTGTTATTTTACTACGAACTCTAGGGATGTTTGTGACACTTATAAGAATAGCTCAATGGATTGATAGGAAATAATAACTTTGAGGTGGTTTCGTACCCTACAAGCAATTTCATCTTATATTGTAACATCCCAAATTTTCAATTTAGAGTGTTATACATAGATCATTCAAGCATATCATATTTTATTGCATATTGGTTTTGCGATCCTCGAAATTCTAAGCAACTCAAGGACCCTCGAAGAGAGTTGGGGATTTCACTATTTTCATATTTGAATTTTATCAAATATCGAAACGAGGATCAATTTGTTTTATTACATTTCTCTCCGAAAATATTTCATATAAAAAAATATATGAGAGGGGATAATATGACTTCCCCCAAAACAATGGAATATTGGAGGAAAAATATTAAAAACAAATAAATATTTTATTTGGGATTTTATTGCTATTTTATTTGCATAGGAAAAATTCATGTTTTTCAAAATTGCATTTTAGGCGCAAATAAATGTTTACCTTGTCCGGTAGATTTTTAGAGGACGGGGAAAATTTATTTCGGGATTTTTGGCGTCCGTTTAGTATTTATTTTTGGCGTTTCTCTGCGCAGATTTTTTTTTAAAAAAGTTTTTCCGCCGGACCGAACTGGGTCGAGGCC
>NW_024115216.1:0-8344 GCF_003073215.2 Triticum urartu
TTGGTCCCGGTTGGTGCCACCAACCGGGACCAAAGGGTCTCCTGCCTGGGCTCCGCGCACAGGGCACGTGGAGGTCCATCTGTCCCGGTTCTGGATTGAACCAGGACTAAAGGGACAGGGCATTAGTACCGACCCTTTAGTCCCGGTTCCAGAACCGGGCCCTTACGAATCGGGACAACAGACCCTTTTTCTACTAGTGATAGTTTGCTAAAGTGGTAATACAGGCAGGCCAAACCAGCTATCAAACAATGTACTCCACTGTCTGACAGGGTGGACTCATGGGCCCATCCTAGCCTGAATCAACCACAGACCTTCTTTTCCATACTGCTTAGTAATTTCAGTATAGGTTACTGGGTCCCTTGTGCCATGGAAAACCAGTGTGGAAGTGCCCCTGCAGACATTTTATCACTGTCGTCGCCACAAACGACGCCCACTACTCATCTATCTACGTTTCTCGGCATGCTGCCATCATCTATGTCAAACATTGTGACCAGCTCGAGCGCTCATTGTGAGGCGTGGCACCGCGTCGCAGAGGTGACGAAATTCCTTGTGTTTGAATATTTCCCCAAGTCTCATATTCCCAAATCCCAAATGCATTTCATATTTTCTGTTACTTTCGTTTGCCCTGCATCCCTCTTGGCCTATATGATACCAGCAGAAATGTGTATCAACTCGTAGCTTGCGGCTCCATGAGTGCCAATGGAGCAATATATATGCACCCATGATTCATGGTTGGGTGTTGTTTGTGCACAGTTTCACATCTATTGTTTCATGCCATAACTATTGGTCTAGTGAGTAGAGTTCGTACATGTGGACCCTCCAGGACTTTTCTATTTTCTTCCATGTGCAAGTAAATGCAAATCAGCAGTTTCAGAAGAAATTGGTATGATCCTCCATGATGAAGAAGGCTTGATCGTCTTCGCGTCGTGCCACCATCAAAACTGATTCTGAACTGGCAACCAACATGATCCAGCAGCTGGAGATTAATTGGTCCCCGACGGCCTCTATTATCGGCGAGACATAAATTCTTCTTGCACAAGACAAACAGTACTTCATTGGCACATTTCGCCGAGCAGGAAACAGCGTTGCTCATCGCCTAGCTCAAATAGGTCACCATGAAATGCAAACAATTAGGCTGAGGTTTGGTCTTCATGAGATTCCTTTGCCGTACGATTGAATCACCATGAAATCTCTTTTACCCCACAAAAAAAAGGTTAAAGGAAGTGAGAAAAAAATAAGAAGGCTCTCTGCTAGAAAGTACTTAGAACATCTCTAACCGATCCCCTAAAATTTAGAGGAGAATACAGTCAAGTATCCTTTAGCTTATATTTGGCTCATGCATTTCGCCGAACACTTGCAATGTAGCACACACAACACACATGCACGCTAGAAGGTGGCTCTCGATCGTGTGGCCTCGTGTCACAGAGCCGACCAATGGCAGTACCTAGCGGCAAGGCGACCACTGCGGTGCCGAGACCGTCTGTACCAATGCTCCTGTTTAAATAAATGGTGAGCATCTTTGGCAGCGCCGACGATTGGATAGTACCACCTCGCCATCGTCCAAGAACAGATCCCCGGTGACCGTGCCATCCTCCAAAAGCACAAGCAGGAGGTGGAACACACTCCGGCACATGCGACATCATCTGGACACGACGAAGCGGAGCTCCTCTTGCACCTGCATTTCGATCACTACCCGGAGCTGCTATCCGGGAGGCGGTGGAGTGCAACCGAGTGTCGATGATGGGGCCGACGGGAGGAGAGCCGTCAAGCTAGAGACAAGGAGGAGGGGCGTCGCCTGGGCCGGCGACGATGGAAAGAACAAAAAATATTTAAAAAAATATTGCCGAAATCCCACCGAAATCTGGCGGTAGGAGTTTGGCGGGGCTGCGGGTGCCAGCGGTGGCGTGTGGTGGCCACTGGCCAGTGGAGGCAAGGAGGGCGGCGCCGGAATGGATGCGGTCCAGCGGCGCATAGCGTAGGAAAGAATGGAGGCAAAAAAATATAATCCATGGGTGGGCGGATGGGTATATTTAAGGGCCACCGAGGATAAATTATCCCCATCTAACCATTATAAGGGATCGGTTAGATGCCTAGAAGAGAAAAACATAATTTATTCTGTTCTAGCCGATTATGGAGGATCGGTTAGAGATGCTCTTTGCTTGAACAGGCAAGGGAAATGGTCATCAATTGTAAGAAGGCTTTGCTAAATAGTTTGATGTGTTGCAATGTCAGTGGTGAAACTTGTGTATTAACGTCCTATTATGAATTCTGAATCGATATTATGTCTAAGTATTTTCTGAATCACATTTCCGTGTTAAATGTATAAAACGCAGTGACAAGTATACCAGGAGATCTAGCGAGGTCTCTACTGTAGAGCAACCACACTGTTTGTTTTGTTGTCACTTTAACAACATACACAAACTCAAATATTGTATTGGCTTGGCCACATCGGCAACATCTGTCGCTACTCCTATCCACTTGATGAGATGGTGTCGATAGTCCAAGCCTAATATACCAAATAGACTTCGCATCAAAGCCTAACATCTAAAGCCGGAGGCCTCAACCAAGCCACAATGCCGGGTCTGGGGCACACATTGGTTCGGTGCACTCTCAGAGGCGGCGGCCGCCATCTTCCACCGGTCCATCTTCAGAACAGGAACAGACGCATCGACCTTGCTAGGCCTGCCGTCAATGCCACCATGACGCCAGACAACGGCACCCTCCTAGGCGAGTCCGTCGACCCGCATCAGACACCGAGACTCCACTGCGCCACGTCGTCAAGATTCGCCACCGTCGATGTGGACTCGACCACTGGGCCCTTCCAGTTAGCACCTGCTTCAAAACAATGCCCCGAGGAGGGAGAACGACATTGAAGATGCCCTCATCGTCCGATCCGGGAAGACCCAGTTCTAGGCCCCCCGAGCATCCCGAACGTGGTGCTGCGACCTGTAACAATGATGCCTCGAGAAGAGAACGACGTCATAGACGCCGCTATCGTTCGTCATGACTGTAGTCCCTTTCGCGAAAGTCACGGCTTTTCTTCCGCGAGAGGCACGGTTGTGCTTTAGCAAGAGTCATGGCCGTGCCTTTCGGAAATGAAAAAAACGCGTTTTTTGTTTTTTTTTCTTTCGCGAGAGTCACGGTTTTGCTTCCGTGAGAGTCACGGTTGTACTTTCGCGAGAGTCACGGCCGTGCCTCTCGGAAAGGGAAAAATAAAACGCGTTTTTTGTTGTTTTTTTTCTTTCGGGAGAGTCACGGTTTTGCTTCCGTGAGAGGCACGGTTGTGCTTTCGCGAAAGTCACGGCCGTGCCTCTCGGAAAGGGAAAAAATACGCGTTTTTCTGTTTTTTTTTCTTTCGCGAGAGTCACGGTTTTGTTTTCGCGAAAGGCACGATTGTGCTTTCGCGAGAGTCACGGCCGTGCCTCTCGAAAACGAAAAAAAAACGCGTTTTTTGTTTTTTTTCCTTCCACGAGAGTCACGGTTTTGCTTCCACGAGAGGCACGGTTTTGCTTCCACGAGAGGCACGGTTGTGATTTCACGAGAGGCACGGACATGCCCCTTTCGGAAAGAGAAAAAAACCATGCTTCTGGTCCGGTTTTTTCGCCCGATTTTTTTCATCCGGTTTTTTCATGAAAAAAAGTTCATCAAAACCTATCAACATGGGATCTAGTTTTGAAGATCTCGACGCGAGAAATCCAACGGTGAAAACGGTTCGAGATTTGGACGCACGGTTTAAGAGATAAAACGTTTTGAATAAACGGATCTACGAAAAAAAAGAAAAATCCCAGGTTGCAACAAGTGGCGCGCTGCATGTGCGCCACTTGTCACGACCTGGAAAAGTGTAGTGATTTCGAGGAAGAAGAGGGTTGATGTGTGGGCCTCATTTGTAATAACAGTCAAAGTTAACTGTCAATCTGACTTGTGGGCCCATCACGTCAGAAAGGCGTTTAGAAGAGGCAAATCGGGCATTTTCCCCGACATGGTAGTTTTTAGTTACGGATTAGAAAAAAAATGATAGTTTTGGCATAAATTCGTAAGATGATAGTTTCTGGGCATGTTTGCATGAAATGTGGTAGTTTTTGGTTAAATACTCCTGCCAGCGCTTCCAGTTCCAGGCTTATTGCTGGGCCTAATTTCCATGGGCCGAGAACCTAGGCTGAGAGAGAGAGACAGAAAATTTCCTCTAAAAAATCTAAAAAAGAGGGGAAAAGGAAACGCACGAGCAGAGCTCGTCGTCTTGGGCGTGGCGGTGCTCTGCTCCATCGATCCCCACCCCACCCAAATCGGAGCCACGCTCGCCTGTGGGATCCTCCTCCACCACCGCCCTAATTCCTCCCTCCAAGCCTCCTCTCCATCCCGGACCTCCGCCACTGCGGAGTGGCTGGCCGGGGACTCTTGGCGCCGGAGACGGGAGCGGGGCATCGCCGGCGACCGGAGAGGAGAGTCGAGGGGAGGCTCGCGCTTCGGAAACGGTCGTCTTCGCCGTCGTCCCGGAGCCGTGGGCGCACGCGCGGCGGAGCTAGGGGAGGCCCCGGCCAGGGGCCACTGCGGTAAGCGGGCGACTGTACTGACACACCACTGCAAATCTGAGGACTTGTACGGATAGCTGTAGGTATGTGTCTATAGGTTCTAGGGTTACAGGGGCGCAGGGGGAAGCTATTGCAATAAAAGAGAAATACTTAGTAAATTGATTTTGTGTGTGTTTTTAGACTTGTTGAGTTCGGTGGAATTGAGGTAGTTGGAAAGGTAAATCCAAGAAACACATGATAACTGTAGGTGACTTTCCAAATCTTTTGAAAATTGCCGTATTAAAGAACTTGAAGTTCGAGGAAAGCCCTGTAAATTTTGCGATACTTGTGGGTGACCTGCAAGAAAATATGTTTGCTAAGTGATACACATTTTTGCAGAGAAGTATTAATGTAGATTTATGTATTTGCACCACACCATGTAAAGATAGATTTTAACCAACCATGTAACTTCATTCTCATGAGAATAAAGTAAGGAGAACTCTAATTTCAGTAGTAAGTCCATTGTGATATAATATCCAGCAAAACTGGCCTACTTTAACAAAAACTGGGCTGCAAATGCTCTAGGATTGCTGTCACCAGACCATTCAATGTTCCATCGACCTTCCAAGTAGGGTGATCTGAAAAGTGAAACATATTTTAATGAATGAGGATCAACGAAATGCCTGTACAACAGAACTACTTTATTTAGAAATGATGATGTGAATTCTTCTCTAGGACAAACAGACAAAAGGGTAGAGGTAGCTATCATTCGAGCTTACGTGTGTTGGAATCTTGTACAGAGTTCGGTTCCCCACGGTGTAATTGCCATGGATGAGCAGTTCATCCTCCGTGTGCCCCCTTCTGTGGCAGAGCAGATCGAGCGTCTTATGAACGAATCTGCTGCCGGCTCATCCTCCAACCCCGAGGATGCCTCCCTCGACCTCTCCTTCTCAGGTGACCCCCGCCTCTCTTCATCTTTGCCCCGCAAATTCTACTTCCTGTTTTCGCGGCAAATTGTTGTAGAGTGGTAGAACTGTGGATCTGAGGAGCAACCGAGACAGGGTATTTCTCAGAGAATACACTGAAACAGAGACGGACATTTGTTAGATAGTTTGCTGGCGGAGCAGCATGCCAGCATGCGGTTTGACGAACTACTAACTGGTATTGGAGTACCCTGCCCTAGCGATATGCCGATATCTAGCACTACTGACTCTCATCATGGTACTCCCTCCGTCCCAAAATTCTTGTCTTAGATTTGTCTAAATACGGATGTATCAGGTCACGTTTTAGTATTAGGTACATCCGTATCTAGACAAATATAAGACAAGAATTTTGGGACGGAGGGAGTATATCGGTATGTGTTAAGTGTTCTTGGTAGTTTGGAGCGAACAGCCCATCGCTGGCCGGCCGGCGATTACACGCTTCATTGTGCTATCTCCTATCTGAAACATGAATAAAGTGAACCATGATTAGCACTGTATTTGTTGATGCCCTAGATTTGCACTGATAGGTTGGAATGTGTTCTTAGCAGATTAGTCTGTTGTAACTGTCTCATTAACACAATTCAAATGAGCGTTGCTCACGCAGATTAAATAGATAATTGAAGTATCACCATATCACAAAACTCCACACCTGTGTTGTTTCTTTGTAGCTCAACAGTTGCTGCATTCTAGATATTTATCTGCGGATGAGATGAGATCAGTTTGAAGATCTCACTTAACTGTTTTCTGTGTTTGTTTTCCCTTTTCCACAAGTCACTGGGATTGCATTTTTTGGCTCAGATGTGCTCAACTTGCCTTATTTATAACCAGTCTATATTGGCAACAAAAAAGAAACTTGGGTCAGTAAATATATGATTCTGAAAATCTTAGGCTTTTTCATAGTGGCATGCCAGGCTCTTACTAGACAACCTCTGTAGTTATACCCTTCAAATGCTGATAAATTAATTCATGCCAAACTTTAGATGTAGCATTGTGTAGGTGCATATTCAGTTTATGCGTTTCATTTCCTGAAATTACAACGCAATGGTCTCTCTTGGTTTTTGAGAATACAACTTACTATAGTAGTATATAATTGTTATCAGGACTGATCTTTACTTAATCTTTATCGCCTTCTGGTTGATGGTATTTTTCCTCCTACAGATGATGGAAGAAGTGGCACATTTATGATTGGTAACCAGAGCTTTCCTGCATCTCTCTTGGATCTCCCAACTGTTGTGGAGTCATATAAGACATATGATGATTCATTCTTAGTTAAAGCTGCTGATATTGGTCAGGTAAAAGTGAAGGTTTTCGTATATATCTCATTAATTTGTAGGCCTTATAATCATTTTAAACTGGAACAGATGGTAATGGTAAGAGAAGATGTTGATCCTGCTCCAGAAGAAGTTGAATACAAGCATGGACTTACTCCTCCAATGAGGGATGCACGTAGGCGACGTTATCGCAGAGAGCCTGACTTGAATGTATATATGAATTGACTACTCTTCAGCTATAGTTTTTTCATGTTGATTGAAATATACTGTTAATCAGGATGCTAAAGTTTGCATGCACTCATTTTTGCAGGCAGAGCTTGTTCACCGAGTTGAGAAGGATCTTATAAGTATTATGCATGGAGTGTCTGTCAGTATCCTTTTGGTCCGTGAGATATGCAAAATGTTTCACCTTATTGCAATGGAATAAATGGCAGTAATTTGTTTCTTTCTGTACTGTTTGGTTGGTAGTTTTGCACTTCCATTGTCTCATCATCAACTTCCTAATGCACAAACTGCTTGCCCTTCACTTTAGAAATCATTATGTCTATATGTACTTCCCTTGTTGATAAAGATAATGTTGTGAATCTCCTAATCATGCCATTATAGTGATTGCGTATAGATGTTTCCAAACCTAACCTTGTTAAAAGATCGATACTGATGTCATAGGTTTTGTATCATGATTGCATTGTGTTCATTGGTCAAACCATCATAGAAAGGAAATCTCGCCATTTGTATGCCAACCTGTCTACGTATAAACTTCTTTAACTTGTTTGTAGAAGGTGGTGAAGGTGGGGGTGGTGAAGGTGGTGACCGCAAGAAAGCTGCACCAGCTCCTGCACCCAAGCCAGACGCTCAAGAGCCTGCTGCAAATGGCGAAGAAGCTGAGCCTGAGAGGAGTGACTCTGACGATTCGGAGAACTGAAGTGGACCAGAATAGATACTGCAGCTGCCGTTGGCCGCGCAGTCTGGTGAATTAAGCGATTCAGATCAGAGAAAGTGTATTTTTACCAAGCAAGGGCGCTTGTTGTCTTTTTAGGACCTATTGGTTATCATCTGAATAATATAGGAGTGTGCGACTTTGCACCATGGTGGAAGAGGTCATAAGGGTGATTGTAACTGCTGCTATTTCCTGAATTTTGCACTCCAGTTCGGTTACTTCCAACGACGAATTTGATGAGATATCACCATAATTTTAGTCTAGCCAATGCGCGAGAAGATATAGGGCAGCTCAGGGTGATATGCGAAGAATTTTTTCTTTTTTTACACAAATGGTCCATCACTACTTTTGGTACAACTCTGATAGATTTGATTTATCTTTTGGAAATATTCTGATGTCTGCAATAGTAGCATGTGCATATAAGTAACCATTCTCCTGATTTACCGGTATGTGGAATCTCTGTTATCTCTATAAGTAAGTTCATAACATTGCCCTGCGTATGTTTTTCTTGTATATTCATTGTACTTCTGAGCATGTTCTCTTATGTTTTAAGTTGTATTAAAAATCATGCAAATTTCTGTAGATAGTGTGGCTGTTTGTACCTCATCAGCGAATTGCTTTGCAAAATGATCTTGATTTGCACTC
>NW_024115217.1:0-15112 GCF_003073215.2 Triticum urartu
ACTCTTTCCTCCTATAGCCTTGTAGTGCTGCCATGAAGCAAAGCGGAACTAGGTGGTTGAAAAGTGCCTGCAGAGGCCAAGCTTTTCCACATCTCAAAAAAATCTGAAAAAAGTGTTCATCTGGACATATATTTGTACTCACTCCGTTCGGAATTACTCGTCTAAGAAATGAATGTATCTAGATGTATTTTAGTTATAGATACATCCATTTTTGTGACAAGTAATTCCGAACGGAGGTAGTAGTATGCATGTATAAAATTTTATGAACATATATAGTCATATGTGATGTACACAAAAACACAAATACACAGATTAAAATAGGTCTTTTCTTTGTTGTATTTGGGGTCAGATATTTGTCTTTCTTCTGTAGCATGCAAATAATTAAACTAGTTTTTTTGAACATCAGTACAGACGCAAGCGCTCATATACACGCGCATACACTCATCCCTATAAACGCACACACGCACACCCTACCCCTATAAGCACCTCCGAAAGACTGAACTGGCATATCATCTTGAGATTTACGAAGTCACCGTAGGCACTTTATCGTCTCCTCCCACTGAATGCGCATCGCTGGAAATAATTAAACTAGTTGATGAAATTTTATCATACTTGAAGAATATGCATATGTATTTGTAGAATTTTTTTTATTTTTTTTGCAAAATGAGCTCCATGGTGAATGGAGTTGGGCCTTTGCAACGCCACACCTGCTAGGTGGTGCCTTATTTAAGGCGCCGACTATGGGCATCTTCCTCCTTGGCTTTTATTTTTATTTTTATTTTCTGCTGGTTCGTATGTTGAATGTATGCATTGTCCATGCTTTGCCATCATGGTGTTGCAAAGACCGAGTTTAATTATGGTCTTAGGGTGATGCATTAACGAAATTGCCAATTATAGAAAATCACCATGCACTTTAGTAATGTTCTAATCGCTCTATGATGCAAGAGGACATGGTTATTATTTGTGTGTAATGTCTTTAAGTTGATACGACATCAGATTAAGGAGCATGCAAATGATTGGTTCAAGGCCTCACTGTAGGAGAACATACATACTCACAAGTCATAAACATTTGGCAACTAGAGAAGAGTGATAAGAGATGTGTATTTATGAAGTGTTGATGCTTCTATATTTACTCTTGCTGGTACGGTATGGAGCACACAAAGGATTGGTTCGAGACCTAACTGCAGGAGAAGATATATACTCGCAAGTGATAAACATTTGGGAACTAAAGAATAATGAGATATGGGTATTTATGAAGTGTTGGTGCTTCTCTATTTACTCCTGCTCTTGTAGGACACTAACCCTTTCTTTTTACCATAGCCCTAGCCCATCATTTTGTGGTTTTCTCAAATAAGAGCAAGCACCCCTAGCAAAAAAAAAAAAAAAGCGTCCTTCCCGGTCTTCCACCGAGTCCATCCCATATATGCCTCGCTTCCCATCACAAGCCAAATGAAGAATCAGCTTAGGTTTGTGCGTGTCGGCTCCTCTTCTTTTCCTTGTAATAAAGTGGAACAAATCGAGAAACCATGTTCTCTCTCTTGTTAATTAGTTCATTAGTTTGGAATGGAAGGTAATGGGACGTGACAAGGTGTGGAACTAGCTCTTGCACGGAGGCGCATAGAGAGTCTATGTCACTGTTATTTGAGTTGCACTGGCAGAGCACTTAGATTCACTTATCTTCTAACTCTAAGCACACCCGCAAAAAAAACTCTAAGCACAACATCTTGGAAATAAAGGGCCTGCACATGCTGAGTATCTTGTGCTGGACGTGCTGGAGAATTGCCTGTATCGTGACTTTAACATAACTTATTTGGCTCTATGTTGCTACAAATTGCCAAGAAGATTGGCCATAGTCATTTAGTAAGGATATACTCCCTCCGCCCAGAATTATTTGACGCTCAAAAGGATGTATCTAGCACTGAAATACTTCTAGATACATTTGTTTGAGCGTCAACTAATTCTGAATTGAGAGTATCCATTTGAATTTGCTTGTGATACCATGCAAGCATTGCTACAGCTTAAGACCATGCTTTCTCTGACGGACAAAAAATCATATTGCACACTCGTCATCATGTTAATGTCAATGATGTGGGTCCATGGTTGATGGGTAACAGTTCGCCTACATAACAACATGATCTCTGATCAGCACCCACTAGAAACCCGTTTATGTCTATGACGTGTGCCTATCGCAAATGGTTTCTTGTTTATCTCATGTGTGATATCTCTATGTCGTAAAGGGTTTTTTCCAATTTGCCCATCCACATGTTCTTGAAACTTATGCATTTTTTATGTAGGAAAAAATCCAATGAAAATTGGTTTCCAAAATTGGTTGGTACCAAGATTTTGGTAATCCTCATGATTTTTGACCGATTATGTGGACATTTTACTTGATATATGAATAATTTATGGAAATAAAGGTATGAAGCATCTTCTTCCTTTTGTCTAGAGATGTGAACATTTTAACCTTTAGTCCCAAACAAGTTGGGGTAGGCTAGAGGTGAAACTCATAAGATCTCACAACTAAATCATGGTTCTATCACATGGATAGCAAGCTTCCACACATCCCTTGTCCATGGCTAGTTCTCTGGTGATACTCCAGTCCTTCAGATCCCTCTTTACAGACTCCTCTCATGTCAAGTTCGGTCTATCCTGACCTCTCTTGACATTATCAGCGCCCTTTAGCCTTTCGCTATGCACTGGCGCATCTGGAGGCCTGGATATGTCCAAACCTTCTTAGACAATGTTGAACAAGCTTCTCTTCAATCGGCGCTACCCCAACTCTATCTCGTATACATCATTCCGGACTTGGCCCTTTCTTGTGTGGCCACACATCCATCTCAACATGCGCATATCCGCCACACCTAACTGTTGAACATGTCGTCTTTTAGTTGGCCAACACTCAGCATCATACAACATAGCAGGTCGAACAGCCGTCCTATAAAACTTGCCTTTAACTATATTTTTAAAATAAAAAAAATGAACTATAGGCGGTAAATGGGCCGGCAACCTAATTTGACTGAGATAAACACCTATGCAACACCTAGGAAGGCCCTTGGTGTTGCACACCGGTGCAACACCTAGGATGGCCCAATCTTCTCCCAAAAAAACCTGGGAAGGCCCAAGGGTTGGGTTGGGTTGTGCCAGGTGATGCACAAACAGACCGCACCTAGTCCACGCATCAATGCCACTACACTGTCGGTTGACGCTGACAGCACGAGAAGTTTGCCCAGCAAGCACGCACGGGGTTATGAATGAGACAACCAGAAACCTGTGTCAGTTTGTATGGATCGATTGTCTGGCACGAGGAGGAGCAATTTGAGGAAATGTCACACTTTTACTGGGACTTTGCCGCATCTGTGGTGCCGTGCCGTGTTCGCCGGGAAAGAGGGATTTTACAAATCCTTTCGAATTATTGAGAATACTATTATATCCATTTGAATTTCCAACGCAAGTGCACCCACTAAAAATTTCTGCCCCCTTGCTCTCAAAGAAATTCCAATAGGCATCACCGAAGAGGATAGCGTGCCATCGTTCCACGAGGTCACAGGAGCGGCAACATCTTTAATGTCAGCTTCTAAGTTGTACTAGTGAGCAATATGCATGCAGAGCTTGCCTATGTAGTTTTTCTCTCGTACTCAAGGTGCCACACATTTTGATCTGCATCTTTCTCGAAATGTTCACGGTTTAAGTTTTAGCGGAACGCGAAATCAATGGGAAAGGCAATGGAAAGACACACTCATTTAACTTTAATAGGTGCACGGCAAAAATCTGTGATTGCCCATTATTGAAAACCACCCGTCACATTGAAAATGTTATGATATCTTTATGGTGCAAAAGGACATGGTTATATTTTCACATTAAGACGCATCCTAGGGTGAAGGGTATACACACATTCAAGACATGATTGCAGGAGAACATATACGCACAAACATTTGATAACTACAGGAGAATGACTACAGATGGGTATTTAACTATTTATAAAGTGATGTTGTTCTCTGTTTGCTCATGCTCTCTTACGATGCTAACTCCGTCCTTTACGGTATCCCACCATCTCCTTCACGGAGGTCTTTTTGTACAATCCATCTTATATATGCACCACTCCCACCATAAATAGAGACGAGGAATCAATTTAGGTTTAGGGTATTCTAGCTCCTCTCCTTCTCTATACAGCAAAGAGGAATGCATCGAGCAAATTGTTATTCTCGATCACTTGTTAGCATTACCTAGGCATGAGAGGTATTAGGAAGCGAGAAGGTGCAGAACAAAGCCTTCCACGAAGATGTCGCGAGTGTAGCCATTAATTTATAATGGCTTTATGCTTGAATACTCACGTATGTATACACTTGGCATGCCTTTCACGTACTATGTGCAGGTTGTCTTTCTACGACGACTGCAATTCTAGTGTTCACAAATTGACCCACCTTTTCAACAGCATTGATTTATCTGCTTTTGCTCTGTTTCCAAGTGCTACAGTGCTCTTCTAGCTACTTTGATGCAACTCTGGATAGTTTAGTCGATTTGTAAATCTATCACAAAGATGAGTAGGATTATTTTTCATGTTGCTACTTCCTTTATTTGCATATGTACTCATTAGATTGAAATTTTGTATGAGATGTATCGCATTGTGCAAAATTCTCACTTGTGCCATTTCTAGACATCCAAGGTTGGAATCTTAAAGTGTGGTAGTAAGAACTACATATAATTCTTTTTCTACGATACTTTAGAGTCTTTCTATTATATTGTTGAATCTACATAGAATGGGTTAGTAGGTTCAAAAATTAAGTAGTCTAATTTAATTTCTCGTTCCATTACATCCACTTAATTTTAATCGGGTCAAAATGAAAAAAAAACATGACAATTCTTGACCAAAGAATCCGTGCACAAGTGGCGCTCATGTTGCAAGTATACTGTCCTCTTGTAGGGCTTATACATGATTAGTTATCTAGATCCTTCTTTTACATGGTACAATCATACATGCTCACATGCACGCACAAACACTCACCCCTATGAACACATGCATGCACAACCTACTTTTATGAGTACCTTCGAGATACGGAATCATCATAGACACCTCGTAGATGACGGGAATGTCTCCTCACACTGAACGAACATCGTTAAAAAGCCTGAAACAAATCCAAAAAAATGTGAGCACCAGTGTCAATTCTAGTACTTGATTCCTGGTGGGTTGCTTCCACCACAAAGGAACCTAACCATCTAAACTACACTCGGTTCGCAGTTATCTTGATACCTGGCATATGCGGAAATCATCAAGCCCAGTAGAACCATCAATGACCAGTATGACTCACTAGCGTCTCATTCTAAGCCATTGAAATAATATGTTTACATCATGGTCGATGAAACACACATTCTTGAACTGCAGCATCTAGAGCCGCATTAACATAAGATGCACATTGTCAACATGTTTTGCTTCGAGGATATGTGATATTAAGTAATATGTTAAACTTATATTGTTATGTAATATTTTATTATTGATATATCATTAAGACTTATCCTTACAACATGTATGTTCAATGCATAAAAAAATTAGCAAAAGGCACACATGGGTAATTTCAACTATTATTTATTTTAATCTTCAACGAGAATAACTATCTGCACCTAACTTTGTGTATGTGACCGGTGCTCCTAAATTCTCCATGTCATCAAATGTCTCCCTTTGTCACGTACTCCCTCCGTTCGGAATTACTTGTCTCGGATATGGATGTATCTAGAATTAAAATACATCTAGATACATCCATTTCTGTGACAAGTAATTCCGAACAGAAGGAGTACATTTTAAAGTTGAACCACCACCTATGCACATTAACAGCCCCCATTCCCTTCCCATCGACTTTTTAAGAAGTTAATTTCCCACCATTGGTTGATTAGCAGTTATTCTGCTCTTTCTACTTTTCGCTTGCTATCTCGTTAACCTAGCCATAGAATGGGAAAGATAAGTACCAGAAGAGAGGTAACAACTATAAGGCATCTCATGTATGGGTTACTCATACTTTACATGGGGGAAGTAGATATTTAGATTTATATTGGAAAAATAGTTAGCGGCAACATATGAGTTGCACAAAGTTAATTTTACTTTACATCCGTCTGGCTGGCATAATGCCCACATAACCCTCAGAATTTTTGTGCATATGGTGAAAGTTGGGGATTCATGCACTTAATAAACCGGTGAATACTCATTGCAAAAAAAAGTATGAAGGTCCACACAATTTGCATTGCCGAAATGCTTCTCACCTTATACAATATAACGCACACACATAATTTTGTAGTTGGCGCACCAGAATCACAACAGATTTTCCTTAAAATACTTTTCAATCAACCTTGATGTACAAAATGGGTTGGTACCATATGTTGTTCTGATCTACTGAATTTTCTACTAGTTACACAGATACTTTTACTTGGTATATGAACAAATTAGAACATATGGAACATCGTTTTTCTTATCCTTTTGATTGACAACTAAGTCAGTGTTTGTTCATCCATAGGATAAACAGATCAAAATTACATCGTTTTCAATTGTATTGTTAATGTGCTATTAGCTTCACAGGACAAGACATGATCAAAATTTACGGCATAAGAAACTACATTCCATGACCCCACCAGAGTGCCCGACCATGCTGCTTGTCGACAAATACGGCTACTCTGATGAGCGAAGCCTCTATGATAACCAAGATGTAATTGCCACAAAGTACCATATAGTCGAACTAACAAATGCAAGGTACAATATTCATATGAATAGAGATGAAATGCATCAGATAGAAGCAAACAAAAGAAAACACAGGATAACTCGCAGCTGCAGACACAATTCAGGGCTCACTTATTTATCAAGTTCACCAAAGCTGTTCACAACAGCAGCAATTCTCGAAAACAACCGAACATAACGATGCATCACACTGCGATAGAAACATAGAAACGACCAGGACGACAGACACAGGCACCATTGGAGGACATATCAAAGACACAAGACCTGTGAACCCACAGAGAAGCCGCTCCATTGCCAGGCACTTACTGGCCACCACGGAGACGGAGCACCAAGTGAAGGGTGGACTCCTTCTGGATGTTATAGTCCGCCAGGGTGCGGCCATCCTCAAGCTGCTTACCAGCGAAGATCAGGCGCTGCTGGTCCGGGGGAATGCCCTCCTTGTCCTGGATTTTCGCCTTCACATTGTCAATGGTGTCAGAGGACTCAACCTCCAGAGTGATGGTCTTGCCGGTGAGGGTCTTGACAAAGATTTGCATGCCCCCACGAAGGCGGAGCACCAGGTGGAGGGTGGACTCCTTCTGGATGTTGTAGTCAGCCAGGGTGCGGCCATCCTCCAGCTGCTTGCCAGCAAAGATGAGACGTTGCTGGTCCGGAGGGATGCCTTCCTTGTCCTGGATCTTAGCCTTCACATTGTCAATTGTGTCCGAGGACTCGACCTCAAGTGTGATGGTCTTGCCGGTGAGGGTCTTCACAAAAATCTGCATCCCACCCCTGAGCCTGAGCACCAGGTGAAGGGTGGACTCCTTCTGGATGTTATAGTCCGCCAGGGTGCGGCCATCCTCAAGCTGCTTACCAGCGAAGATGAGACGCTGCTGGTCCGGGGGGATGCCCTCCTTGTCCTGGATCTTCGCCTTGACGTTGTCGATGGTGTCCGAGGACTCAACCTCCAGGGTGATGGTCTTGCCGGTGAGGGTCTTCACAAAAATCTGCATGCCACCACGGAGCCTGAGCACCAGGTGGAGGGTGGACTCCTTCTGGATGTTGTAGTCAGCAAGGGTGCGGCCATCCTCGAGCTGCTTGCCAGCGAAGATGAGACGCTGCTGGTCCGGAGGGATGCCCTCCTTGTCCTGGATTTTGGCCTTGACGTTGTCGATAGTGTCCGAGGACTCGACCTCAAGGGTGATGGTCTTGCCGGTGAGGGTCTTCACAAAAATCTGCATGCCACCACGGAGCCTGAGCACCAGGTGGAGGGTGGACTCCTTCTGGATGTTGTAGTCAGCAAGGGTGCGGCCATCCTCGAGCTGCTTGCCAGCAAAGATGAGACGCTGCTGGTCCGGAGGGATGCCCTCCTTGTCCTGGATTTTGGCCTTGACATTGTCGATGGTGTCCGATGACTCGACCTCGAGGGTGATGGTCTTGCCGGTGAGGGTCTTCACAAAGATCTGCATCTGTAAACAACAAAGCACACAGAAAAAGAGTTAGAAACCGTACAGAGAAATCTGTAGGAGATCAAACAATAAATGAATCAGATGATACAACAGAGATGGAATTGTAACTAAGGAATCCCCTAGAATAAGCAACTAAATGATTAACACTTCTGTAAGAACCCCTATAACAAAATATGAGCAGACTTATCAGCGCAATCTCTAGCCTCATGGGGAGTATATATTAATCAGTTGAACAGAACAAGCTGGTCAAGTCATGGACGAATCTGCAGTAATTCTTCAAACCCACATGTATTTAAGAGTTGAATCAAAAGACTCAGGCCCTGTTTGGTTCATAAGTCCTAGGGCATTTTTTAGTCCCAACTTATAAGTCCCAAGTCCCTAAAAAGTCCCTACCTGTTTGGTTCCTGGGACTTATAAGTCTCTATAAGACCATATTACAACTATATAAGTCCCTATAAGTCCCTCCTTGACAGTCTTATTTCATAAGTCCCAAATGCCCACTTTAAGTCCCTATAAGTCCCTCCTGTTTGATTTAGATGGGACTTATAGGGACTTATTTAAGTCCCTAGACCAATAAGTCCCTGGAAACAAACACCCTCTAAACAAGCAGCGACTACAGGGCCGAAACCACAACAATACTGGAAATCTATAATGCGTCAAACTATAGATAAACCAGGCCACAGTACAAAGAATCCGCCAGACTAAGCAAACGGATTTCAGAGCATGCAGTGCTAAATTCTAAGAGCTCAACAGAAATATATTAGCAGATCTACAGGCAATCTTTGGCTTTGTGAGAGCAATATGAAGGTAAAAGGTCAAGAGTAGAATCGATGCACAGCTACAGCAAAACAAGGTGCGCAGCAAATTGCAGGTGTAATACGAGGGGTACAAAATCGTAAATCCAAGAATACTGTGCAGATTTATCAACAACCAGCAGACATAGCTAACTACAGCATATATAGATGGATCAAACCAACAGCAATCGCATCCCAATCGACAGATCTACTCGAAAACCCAGGCATAATCGAGAGATTAACCTACAATCGAGTCTAATCAACCTCGACTGACCGAACCAGCAGCAATCAATCGACGATAACAGACTCGGTCCGCAGATCTACACCAAACTACTAACACGAATCGAGGGGAGCCAACAATAATCGACCAAAAGTACTCCTAACAGCGACCACAGAGCACGAACAGGAGGAAGGGGCGGAAAAATCGGAGACTCGCATACCTTGAGGACGGGCAGAGAGCCTTCGCGTCGATTTCTCGGTGAGATCGGAGGGGGACTGGATTGGATTGGATCGGATGTGTGGAGAGGAGACGGGAGGGGACGGGGAATTTATAGCAGGCTCGGACGGGAGGGAGGGAAGGAAGAAGAGACACGGCACGCCTGACGTGTGGAGGACGGAGCGGATAGGCGGAGGAGGGAGAGGCGGTCGCGGTCCCACCCCCACCACGCAATTCGGTGGGAAAAAGGTATGGGGGGAGAGTTTTCAAGGGTGGCGCCTTTTTAAAGCAGATTTTTCTGTAAAGTGCGGTACTACAGAAGATAGAAGATGTATAGATATAATAAAAAGAGTTAAATACATTAGAAGTCTTACAACTTGCGCGCGACGGTCAGTTTGGTGCACGAACTTGTAAAATATATGTTTCTGGTCATTAAACTTGTGCGGGTGTGCAAATACGGTCATATTTGCCGTACGTGGATGTATTTGCTGCCTACGTGGCAATGCCAGTGTAGTAAGGGCCCATTGTCAGTGCCTAGTGCATGTGATGTTTTTTCTGCAAAAACACCCTCGTTTTTTTACTTTGTACAAAAGCACTCCAACAATAGTTGTCCGCTGAGTCCCAGCCGTCAGTATTCGCTGTAAAAACATTTGGCTGGAGAAAATGGGACGGAGCAAGTTCGAAACTGCAAACTGTTGTAATGGCGCTAACAACCTAACCACCACAACTGATCTTGCTTGTTGTTTCATTTGGACTACTAAGGTATATCACCTCTTGGATAAAAGTACACATTCTGAATATATTTTCTTTTCTCTACATTTTCCAATTCAAAATGATTCAGATTCAAACAAAATTTCCACTGATTTGTTCAAAAGAAAGTTACATACATTCCTTCTGCACAACATTTTCTTTTATATAGATTTTTAATTTAAAATTCGAATTTAAAGAAAAAAATTATTTGATTTTTCCGGGAAAAAATTACGTAAATTCATTCGGACCTGTATTTTCTTTTATCAAGATTTTCCAATTTTAATATATTCGAATTCAGACAAAATATCCAGTGATTTGTTCGAAAGAAATTTGCGTACATTGATTATGAACTGTATTTCTTTTATATAGCTTATTCAAATTCAAACAAAAATTAGATGATTTGTCCGAACAATACTTACATTTATTCTGAGCCACATTCCTTTTCTCTAGATTTTCAAATTTCGAATTATTCGATTTGAAACAAAGTTTTTCTGATTTGTCCCCATAAAATGTGTATATTCATTGTGCACTATATTCACTTTTCCATATTTTTAATTTTTAAATTATTTGAATTCAAACAAAAAATAGTTAATTTCTCCGAAAAATTTATGTACATTTTTTTACATATAATTTTTTTTATCTAGATTTTCGAATCTATAATAAGTTCTGTTGACTGTCCGAAAGAAATTGACGTATATTCATTATGAACTATATTTTATTGTAAATAGAAAAAAAGAAAGAAGAATACATAAGATAAATTGTGTTTATCTATTTAAATGTCATTGTGGTTGATGTTTTTTTAACTCATTGTGGCCGGATGGTTGGTGCTCCCACACGCGGCGAGCTTATGTGTTCATAGGTTCTTCTAAAAAAATGTGGTCATAGGTTCGAACCGGTGCCTTCCCTTTTTCTCGTTTTGGTTTCTATTTTAACTCGTACTGTCTTTTTTAAGGCCGTACAGTATTTATTATATAAAGCTAATTGTGCTCCAAGAGTGTGAACAATATGTAGGTCAATTGGTTATCGAAGCGTGGCGGATCGTAGCAGGTGTTCTGTTCGAATCCCAATGTCCGTTCATCATTTTTCATTTTATTTGAGGATTTTTTGCATAAAGAAAATGTAAGGGTGCTTCCTGAAGAAAAAAATAGTGCACGCGGGTTACCCACCGCTGACAATGGACCGCTGCCACGTTGGCACGCCATGTATTGACATGATACAGCTGAATACGGTAGAAAGCATCGTATATGAACGGAGGGACAAGTTAGATGACCAGAAACATGTATTTTACAAGTTTATGCATCAAACTGACCGTCGTGTGCAAGTTCTATGACTTGCAGTGTATTTACCTCTAATAAAAAATACGTAACTTTTGCATCTCGAGAACCCAAAAACACTTCTCTAGCAGATGATGTAGATGGAAAAATTTACATCTCCGCCTCCTCAAGATATAAACTACAATATTCCATGACGCAAATATACATCTACATCTACAAGAGATGTAAAAAAGCGGACTGCCCAAAGCTTTCATTTTCCTTCCGTCCGCCCATCAATTGCCCACCCGTCGCCCGCCGCCCGGACCATGGCCCGCTCCTCCGCCGTAGCCGCCCACCCCACACGGGGTCTTCGTCGGCACGACCATCGTCCCCAATAGTGAAACAAACTATTTTAGGCTTAGTTAGGACCGGACAGGAAGGGAGACGTGTTAGCCACGCCGGTTGGGGGCGTGTTGACAAGCTAGCCGGAAGACAATTAGTGAAACAAACTATTTTAGGCTTAGGCAAGTTCTTCTTTTATCTTTTATATATCTATTTAAAATATCATTGTAACGTATTACTCTCTTCGTTCCATAATATAAGATGTTTTTAAAGTTATGTTAATCTTTCAAAAATATATATATTGTGGGACAGTGGGAGTCATAAATGAAAATTACTCGATTGTCATACACTCCCTGGTGGAGTACAAAAAATAGCAGAACCGTCAAAGCATTTACAGCCGGACTTGACAAATCTAGACCCTCAAACGTTCGTGAACGCGCCGGGGCGCATCGCGGGTATTGACCGGGCACTCCTTAAATAATGTAATCCACATTTGGACACCTTAATTAACATATCTTAAATCCATATAAAGTCATGCAATTATGTCGATACACACACATCGTCCGGCTACTCCATCACCAATGGCGGAGCTTCATGGGGCCAACCTGGGCCATGGCCCTCCCAGCTCACAAATTTTCTCTTTATATATTCCTTTGTATTAGGCCTATTTTCCACTAAAAACAGCTCAAATAGTTAAGTTTGCCCCCCCTCCCAGCCCATGGCCTCCCCATATATTCGGCTCAAGCTCCGCCACTGTCCATCACTACTAACTAACATGCCATTGGACTGTCAAAATTTGGCATGTTTGCTACGATGAGGTGCAATGCGGACTGTCATTGTCTCCTCCATCACACACGAGGTGACACCCCAGTCGACGGATCCGAACTGGTCGAAGTTTGATCCGCTGCCTGCCATGACGGAGAAGGCCGAAACCGCCGGAGGTGAGCTCGAGTAGCGGAGGGAAATGAGTGGGAGTGGAGTGAAGTGGCTAGGGTTTGCTACGATGAGCGGATGGAGACAAATATAAATGGGATCGGGTGGGCTAGCATGGGCCGGATCCGATGTGCCAGGCTTGCAGTTTTATTGATGGCCGTGCTACACATCAACCGGCGGATCTTTTTAAAAGATCCATCGTCTCGTGAGCCGTCCGATTGTACGAGGTGAGTCATTCGTTCTTCTTCTCTAATTTCCTGGAACAATGCTCCTGTTGCAAAATCTTTTCTTTTTTTTAATTTTTTGCAACAAGATTCATATTACAAAATATTTTCTTCTCTAATTTTCTGCAACAAAATCCCTGTTGCAAAATATTCTCTTTTCTAGTTTTCTGCAACAAGACCCTTGCTGCAAAACTTCTTCTTCTCTATTTTTCTGCAACAAGACACTTGTTATAAAACCTCCGTTGCAGCAGGACCCAACATCTCTAGCCTCTTCTATGTATTCCTGCAACAAGACTGTCATTGCGAAAACTTGCAAGAATTCCGACATCTGCGACTGAGAGAGCACCCCGTGATCTCTGCAACTCCCCCATTTTTGCAGTAGAGGAAGGACGCAAGTGACCGCCGCCTATGTGGTGGGGTTGCAGCAGCGTGCTTGTTGAAACCAACCCATGACCTCTATGGATTGGTCCACTGAAACCACAATCAACGCGGCCTAAGAGCTCTGGCAAATTTTTCAAGGTTGAGAATACCCAAACCACCCAAATTGGTAGGTCTGCATATCAATTCCCAATTGACCTTGCATTGGGCACCTGTTACCTTATCCATAGCCGCCCACAAGAAGGCTCTTTGTATCTTAGTGACATCTTCGTTGGTTCCGGTTGGCACGTCCAGGGCGGTGAGGTAGTAAATGGCTTGGGTGGATAGCACTGACTTGACGAGAGCGGAACAACCAGCTATGTTGATGTTTCTACCTTGCCAAGGTGGTAGCTTACCCGCCACATTGCCCACCGAGAATTGACAACCGTACCTCTTCAGGCTGTGAGTGGACAGAGGCAAACCCAAAAAACGCGAAGGGAAGCCTATACGGGTGACTCGGGAAACCTTGCAGAATGTCAGCAAGGTCAATGTTCGCGCACAAGATCTCTCTCCCAACGATTGGCTCAGCTGTAAAATCATTACGTAGGGCAAGGCGGTTTATATTACATTTGCAACTATAAGGATGTTTGCGATTACATTGGCTAATAAATCTTGTGGATCCACATTTCACCACTTGACTAGCTAGAACATGATGCTTCCATAGGACAATGATTAATAAAACATGATCAAAATTACAGCATAAGACTGCCATTGCTGGACCCATAGAATTACCCCCTTTGCTACATCACCTCGGCGACAGTCAATGCAGTCCGATTCAACCACAAAAAAGTCCATGTAGGAGTGCCAGAGCTTCTGCTACTGTCTTCAACAGACCACATTTAGCTCCCTCCCGATCCCGACTCCTCATAGATCATTATAGGCTCTAAATCTGCTGATGCATTTGAGGCGGCGAACCAAGATGCAATTGCTTTCACTTACTAAAATGCGTAATCTGGGAACTAAGAGTTGCTGGTTTCGACAAACTCAGTTGCCACTTGAGTATCACATATATGTAGGCTTCAAATCAGTTCAAACTTACTGGGAGGTCCAGAAACTCAGGTAGTCAAACTGACAGAAAGGTGCAATATTCACATGAATAATCACAGAAAAGGCCAATTGCAAGCTGTTGTACCACCACAAATAAAGCAGATGAAATGCATCAGAAAGAAGCAAATAAGAAAATAGGATGACACAACAGCTGCAGACAATTCAGGGCTCACTTATTTTATTATCATGGTTCAGCAAAGCTGCAGCACAGCAGCAGCACACCAGCAGAAGTTTGAGATACAACCGAGCATACAGTGCATCACAGTACCATAGAAACATAGACACTACCAAGACGACAGTGTTGGGTTTCGTAGTAATTTCAAAAAATTTCCTACGCACACGCAAGATCATGTGATGCATAGCAACGAGGGGGAGAGTGTTGTCTACGTACCCAACGCAGACCGACTGCGGAAGCGATGACACGACGTAGAGGAAGTAGTCGTACGTCTTCACGATCCAACCGATCAAGCACTGAAACTACGGCACCTCCGAGTTCGAGCACACGTTCAGCTCGATGACGATTCCCGGACTCCGATCCAGCAAAGTGTCGGGGAAGAGTTCCGTCAGCACGACGGCGTGGTGACGATCTTGATGTACTACAGCAGCAGGGCTTCGCCTAAACTCCGCTACAGTATTATCGAGGTATATGGTGGCAGGGGGCACCGCACACGGCTAAGGAATAGATCACGTGGATCAACTTGTGTGTCTAGAGGTGTCCCCTGCCTCCGTATATAAAGGAGTAGAGGGGGG
>NW_024115218.1:0-19026 GCF_003073215.2 Triticum urartu
GGGCCGTCGGGGTATGACCATATATGCCGACGGGGGCCGTCGGCATAGATACAGCCGTCGGCAAAACAAGTTTTTCTGGTAGTGAGTGTTCCATCTGGTGTTTACTAGGTGTTTGTTGGGGTGGTGTTGCCGTTTTCAGCGCCCTTGTATGCAGCCTTGGGTGTGTCTGTGTGTGTGCGCGCGCGCGTGTGCGTGCGTGCATGCGCGTGTGCGTGCGTGCGTGCATGCGCGTGTGCGTGCGTGCGTGCGCGCGTGCGTGCGTGCGTGTGTGTGTGTGTGTGTGTGTGTGTGTCAGCCAGTTTCAACTTGTTCGGTGATGGTGCTTTATATATAAAGCGGGGGAAACCCTTTTCGGAAGGGAAAGAAGGAAAACGGTGAAGTTTGGTATCGGCGCCAATTACTTCTGTTTACCTTCAATTTGGTCCGGTTCTGGTCTCATCTAAAGAAAAAGCATTGATGCAATCATAATATCTTGAGGGTTGGAGATTGCTGATCTGTATCTAGTTGTTATATGTTCCTTTTTAGGATTCGAGACTACTGATGGGTTACATGTAAAAACATGCTTGTGAAATGCGATATTTTGCTGATTATCTGCCTTAGCTACACAATTGTCCATGCCTGTCTCCAATACACTCAAAAACATACACATTATTAGATCTGGACTAACTGAACCTCGAGTCCTCGACACACACTTAGACAAAAACAACTAAGGCACATAGGATTGGAGATGTTCAAAGAAATAAAATGGAAGTGCATGGGACACTAGCCGGCCAACTAGAACTTGGAATGCAGTATATCGTCGAACTTGGCATAAAACAAACGCTTGAACTCCGTGAGAATTGCAGCCTCTGTATAGATGACTAGCTGCACGCTGCCATCCCCCTGTGTGCTGTTCATCAGGTGCACAAGACCTCCGCGGCTTGATTCTGCACGCATCACAGCCAATGGCTTTCCCCAGCTGAAATCCAAATCATACAACGGCAAGCCAAGCCAGTTGACCACTCTAATGTCCGTCACCGGCAAGTTGCCCATCGCCGGGGTATGGCGGTTGTCCCTCTCTGCTAATGCTAGCTCGACGTAGTCGACCGCCGAATGCACTAGCTCATCGTCCACCCGGGTGATGGTGTCTTTGATACGGCGTGCCACAAAGGCTAGGTCGCCAGACGTGATGCTCTGTGCTTCTTCAGCGACATTTATGTTTATTATCGCGTTGCCGAAGTAACCGTCCGGGAGCGGTGGCGTCATTCTGCGTCGGACATTGGCCATGAATGCGAGGCGTGTTGTGGAGTCTGGTGGTAGCCTCCGAGCTAGACACATGCATTGCCACGTGTGGGCGGTCAGTGCACTGAAGGTGCTCACACCACCGCACGTGAGCTTAAGAGTAGAAAGATGGTCCTTACGGACGGTGAAAACCTCAAGCTTGTTGACAATAGAGGTTTGTGATAGGATCATCTTGGGGCAAAAAACGGAGAGGGCATCGGGATGAACAACAGGTGGATCGCGCGCATACAAGCGGGAGCGGTCATGGCAGGGGAGGTTCACCAAAGCTCGGTCGCCATCCCTAGAGAAAGCAGTCCATGTCTGGAGGAAGTGGAACATGGCAGTGCCATCCAAGGCGCCATGGTGGGTTGCCATCCCTAAGACCACGCTGCCACACTTCAAAAATGTCACCTACATATATGGATTTGCGGCACAAGTTTTACATTTGATTGTTTTTGAATGAATGAAAAACTTGTAAAGGAGGTCCTAAAAAAACTTGTTAAGAAAGAACCAGATATACCTGAATAGCGCACAAGAGGCCGGCTGAGCCGTCGATGTGGGGAACAAACAGCCTCCTTTGCTTTGGCAATGGCTCGAAGTTGCTAAAGTCATCGACGGCAAGGCGAGAGTGAGCCACCAGGAAGAGAATGCCTTTTCCGTTGCAGTCGATCTCCATCCTGCCGTCCACGCCCTCCTTGAAGCGGCCGGCCAACGGATAGAAGGGCACAAGAGCCATGCTCAACGCCGTCTTCAACCTTGTCACGTCGAAGAAGTCACCGGAGGTAGTTTCATCGCCGGTACGTGGACGGTAGAAGTGGACGACTGGGGTGTAGCCTCCGTGGACTAGCATGAGGTCCAGCGGCGACAGACGGAGCGCTCTGCTCGGCGTGTCCGCGGCCGGTGTTACAAAGCAAGACTCTACCACCCGCACCTCCTCCTCGCTGGCCATTCTCCTTCCTCTCCCCTCACCTATCTTCTCTCTCTCTCTCTCTCTCTCTCTCTCTCTCTCTCTTCTAGCGTTAGCTACTGTGTTGGCAATGGAGCAAAAGCAGCACTAAAACATGTTGAAGTAGAGATGGTTTCCTCTTAAAAAAAGGAAAGAGATGGCATCTTCGCAAGCAATTATTGATGGAGCGATCAGATCTCACCATTTTCTTTGGCTGCTGCCAGCAGCATGACCTATGGATGGACGAGAATCAAATCGCAATAACGCGTGCCACCAAACAATGGCGGGACGGTGGTCCGCCATTTCCCACTGAACGAGCATCAATGGCTGGAGACGAGCATCAATAGCTGGACCTGCGCCTGCCACCAAACAATGTCTTTAATTTCCTTGAATATGTAGGAGTAGGAGACAGCATCATGGTGAGGACTGAGGACACAGCTGTAGAGAAAGAAAACGACGAGATTTGATATTAACGCCATGAATGTCCCCATCAACCAGATCGACCTCCTTTCTTCACCATTATCAGGTCTAAATTTTATAGGACTGGAGACCGCTGAGCGATCACATGCCAAAGGATATGCGATCCTTGCTCATCAGTCCTCACTGCCCATTTCCAACTCGGTAGGAAGAGAAAAGAAAAGAAAGACAGTAGGTAGAGCAACAAGGAGAGAAACAACTACTACTCCAGAATGGCCGGCGAGGAGGAGGTGCAGGTGGTCGAGTCCTCGTTCGTCACGCCGGCGGCGGACACGCCGAGCAGAGCGGTGGCCCGCCCTTTCCCACTGATCGAGCATCAAGGGGTGGGGACGAGCATCAATAGCTGGACCTGCGCCTGCCACCAAACAATGTCTTTAATTTCCTTGAATATGTAGGAGTAGGAGACAGCATCATGGTGAGGACTGAGGACACAGCTGTAGAGAAAGAAAACGACGAGATTTGATATTAACGCCATGAATGTCCCCATCAACCAGATCGACCTCCTTTCTTCACCATTATCAGGTCTAAATTTTATAGGACTGGAGACCGCTGAGCGATCACATGCCAAAGGATATGCGATCCTTGCTCATCAGTCCTCACTGCCCATTTCCAACTCGGTAGGAAGAGAAAAGAAAAGAAAGACAGTAGGTAGAGCAACAAGGAGAGAAACAACTACTACTCCAGAATGGCCGGCGAGGAGGAGGTGCAGGTGGTCGAGTCCTCGTTCGTCACGCCGGCGGCGGACACGCCGAGCAGAGCGCTCCCGCTGTCGCCGTTCGACCTCATGCTAGCCAACAGAGGCTACACCCCACTCGTCCACTTCTACCGCCGACCAGAAACCGCCTGCGACGACTTCTTCGACGTGACAAGGTTGAAGACGGCGTTGGGCAAGGCACTTGTGCCCTTCTACCCCCTGGCCGGCCGCTTAAGGGCGGGCGCCGACAGCCGGTTACAGATCGACTGCAACGGCAAGGGCATGCTCTTCCTTGTGGCTCAGTCTCGTCTCACCATGGATGACTTCAACGACTTCAAACCATCCTCAAAGCAAAGAAGGTTGTTTGTTCCCCACGTCGACAACTCAGACGGCCTCTTGTGGGCTGCACAGGTCCGTTTGATTCCTAATTGCTCCTTTTTTTTCTACTATCCAAAATCAATTACAATTAACAGTACTAACATTTACTACTACGAAGCAATTAGTAATATGTACCACAAATTAAGCCATACATCTATGTATGTAGGTGACATTTTTGAAGTGTGGTGGGTTGGTCTGAGGGTCGGCAACGCCCCATGCTGCAATTAGTAATATGTACCACGAACATGTCTATGTATGTAGGTGACATTTTTGAAGTGTGGTGGGGTGGTCTTAGGGTCGGCAACGCACCATGCTGCCATGGACGGCTCTGTTGTATTCCACTTCTTCCGGACGTGGTCAGCTTTCTCCAGGGACGGCGACCGGGCTATGGTGAACCTCCCCTGCCATGACCGCACACGCTTGTGTGCGCGTGATCCATCCGTTGTTCATCCCGAAGCACTTGCTGTTTTTAGCCCCAATATCAACCTACCTCCACAGCCGGGGCATGTCGTCAACGAGGTTGTTGTCTTCACCCTTTCCAAGGACCAACTTTCAACTCTCAAGCGCATTTCTGGTGGGGATGCCGTGAGCACCTTCAGTGCAGTCAGTGCCCACCTGTGGCAATGCATGTGCTTAGCCCGGATGCTACCGCCGGACGCTACGACCCAGCTTATGTTCTCAGCCAACATCCGTCGCATCATGAGGCCACCACTCCCAGACGGCTACTTCGGCAATGCTATAATAAACCTAAGTGTCACCGACAAAGTGCGTGACATCAGTTCGTGTGAGCTGACATACATCGTGCGGCGAATCAGAGACACCCACAGCCGGGTGAACAATGAGCTAGTGCATTCGGCAATCGACTACCTCGAGCTAACAAAGAGAGACGACGAGCGCCCGGCTGCAGGCAATTTGCCGGTGACCAACATAAGAGTTGTCAGCTGGCTTGGCATGCCGTCGTACGATGCGGATTTCAGCTGGGGGAGGCCATTGGCTATGTTCCGTGCTGAACCAAACCGTGGAGGTTTTGTGCACCTGATTGACAGTGCAGAGGGTGATGGCAGTGTGCGCATCATCATGTCTATAGAGGTTGCAATTCTCAGTGAGTTCAAGCGTTTGTTGTATGCCAAATTCAACAACATGTTGTATTCCAAGTTTTAACCTGCATTTACCAGGTGTGTTCGAGACATGGATCTTTGATATTTGTACCCTGTAGGGTGTTTGTACCCCGAGAAATAATCTGAAGCAGCTGCGCTATGCTTATCCAATTGAAGTCAAACCTTTTGGTAGCAGCTGCAGAGTAGAGTAGTTGCTCGTGGAATGCATGATTTTGTTTAGTGCGATGAACCGAATTAATGCAAATGGAATGGTTTACGTGCTCAGTCACTCTTGGTTCTTTTTCTTTAGTCCCTGTGCTTTATCTGTGGTGGTGCTTCAATCTGCCATGTCAGGCGGTCACCTTCAGCCATGGCAGCGAAAGTTAAATTTATTTGAATCCATCTATATACTGAGGGGGAGGAAGGTCGCTGAACTCGGTGAGGGACTAATTTTTACCAATGTTTTAAATAGCGGCAGACCTTCAAATCAGCTATAGCGGGCTATAACGGGCTATTTGCACATGAGACCATTTAGCGGCACCCTGCTGAAAAGACTATTTCTAAAAATATGATTTTCCTTGTAATAATGTATGTAATGTAAATTAATGTTGTTTCTACTCAAATATCATATGGGTCCAGCCAGGCAGGATCAATGTCTTCACCAAAATTTGACACTTGTTCGAAAAAGAACTAGAATTTGATACTGCTGGCAGAAACTATTAAGAACATTGATGCTTGCCCCTAGTCTTTGTGTCAGGTTGGACCTAGCCTCCTTTGGATATTCACTAGTCCAGCATACAGTAGTCGTAGTAAGAAACATGTGGTGAGTTAACCGAGACACTGAGGTAGTACTAGTTGACGATGGAGATGGGCCACCAATGTCTTTGATTTGCATCAATGGGAGACGCATCATCGTATGGTACGTACAGCTGTAGTGAAAGAAAATGATGGGATCCCAAATCGGCATGAATGTCTCCATCAACTTTTATTTACCTTTAATTGTCTGGTCCTGGTTGATACAGATCATATATCGAAAGAAGGATGCTTTTAAATAATTGCTGCTTGTGGAATGCGATCCTTCTCTTCAAATAATTGCTCCATGATCGGTGCCCATTTATACGGAGGTACTTCCTCCGTCCGGATTTATTAGGCCTAAAGACAACTTTTCTTAGACCAAGACACATAGTAAATTGCTCACATTAATTCTTCCATTCCACTCCCAATGCACTCTCTCACATGCATGCAGCCAATGAAAAAATATGCATGAAGTGAATTAATTTTCCAGCCATGGCACCAACAACAATGGCTTTCAATACAACCAATGAAATGGTTGCATGCATGCACCTTTCCAAAGCAAGGCCTTATAAAAAGGGACATGCTTGTGATGCTGAGAGGCCTAATAAATCCGGACGGAGGGAGTAGTAGTTAGCAGTAGAAGGAAAAAGAAGAACTGGAGGGAGAGAGCAAGAAGGCGAAACAACTAGAATGGCCGGTGAGGAGGAGGTGCAGGTGGTAGAGTCCTGCTTCGTAACGCCGGCCGTGGACACGCTGAGGAAAGCGCTATGGCTCTCGGCACTCGACCTCATGCTAGCCAACAGAGGCTACAACCCGCTCGTTCATTTCTACCGTCGATGTCCCGGCACCGAAACCACCGACGACTTCTTCAGCGTGACCAAGTTGAAGACAGCGCTAGGCAAGGCCCTTGTGGGCTTCTACCCCATGGCCGGCCGCCTCAGGGTGGACGCCGACGGCAGGTTAGAGATCGGTTGCAACAGCAAGGGCATGCTTTTCCTCGTGGCTCGCTCCCAACTTACCATCGACGACTTTAGCGATTTGAAACCATCACCAAGGCTGAGGAGGTTGTTTGTTCCCCAAATGCTCTCAGCTGAGGTGTGTGCCACCCAGGTCAGTCTGATTCTTACATAAAGAGCTAGTTTTTATTTTTGTCCGTCTTTTTTTCTTTCTAACCAACTCAACTATATTATATATGGTAGTGCACTACTATATGTATTACATATACATGCCTACATGTGTAACAAACTAATCCATGTATGTATGTGTAGGTGACATTTTTCAAGTGTGGTGGGGTGGCCTTAGGGACGGCAGTGCACCATGGCACCATGGATGGCATTTCCACGTTCCACTTCTTCCAGACATGGTCAACTTTCTCGAGGGATGGCGACCGGGCAGTGGTGAAGCTCCCCTACCATGACCGCACCCACTTGTGTGCACGGTACCCACCCGCTGTTCATCCTGACACCCTCTCCCTTTTTTGCCTCAAGATCAACCTATCCCAGCCCTTGGGGCCCGTGGTCAATGAGGTTTTCACCCTTCGCAAGGATCAACTTTCCACCCTCAAGCGCATCTGCGGTGGCTCCGGTGTTAGCACCTTCAGTGCCGTGAGCGCCCATTTGTGGCAGTGCATGTGTCTAGCTCGACAGCTCCCACCAAACTCCACGACGCGCCTCGCGTTCGCCGCCAACATCCGGCGCGCCATGACGCCACCGTTCCCGGACGGTTACTTCGGCAACGCGGTGATAAACGTCAGTGTTGCCGATGAAGCGCGTGGCATCACCTCGGGCGACCTGGCCTACATCGCGCACCGGATCAAGGACACCCTTGGCCGGGTGGACGACGAGCTGGTACGTTCAGCGGTCGACTACCTCGAGCTCGACCAAGCAAAGAGGGACAATAGCCCTGCCATAGGCAATCTACTGGCGACGGACATGAGAGTGGTCAGCTGGCTCAGCATGCCGCTGTACGACGTGGATTTCAGCTGGGGAAAGCCATTGGCTGTGCTGCGCGCCGAATCAAACCGTGGAGGCTTCGCACACCTGGTTGACAGCGCGCATGGGGATGGCAGCGTGCACATCGTCATGTGTATAGACGCTACCATCCTCAAGGAATTCAAGCGTTTGTTGTATGCCAAGTTCGAGAGCATGGTGTATTCCAAGTTCTAGCTGGCCGGGGCTAGTGTTTTCTCACACCTCCGTTTCTATTTGTGTTCTTCAAGCATCTCATATGTGCCGAGACTATTATTTTGATGGTCTCTGTCGAATAATATAATTTCAGTTGGCCTAGATCAAATAATTTTCATGTCCTGGAGTGTGTTAGTGACACGGATGTTTGATGTTTGTAACCTATTGGATGTTTGTACCCTGATTAATAATCTTAAGCAACTATGCTAGGCTTATCCAATTGAATTTACTCTTCTGGTCTCAGGTGCAGAGTAGAGTAGTTGCTCGTGGACTGCTCGATTTGTTTAGCGCGGTAAAGACAAATAATTCTAATGAAATGGACTTTTACGGGCTAAAGCATTTTTGGTTCATTTTATTTAGTCCTTGTGCTCTGTCTGTGATGGTGCTCACTCTGCTCGGTTACCTTAGCCATGGGCCATGGCAACAAAGGTTAAATTATTGGAATCCATCTAATATACCGAGGAGGGGAGGAAGGTTGTTGAGCACTCGTTATGGCTCGGGAAAGAGACCGGCGAAAGGTCTGTGCTTTGGCGCCAGCACGGGTGTCCGTTTTCTCTTGATAATTTTGTTGTGATTATCTTTTTCATGCCAGGGCGTCTGGTGAAAACCCATGTCCGCTATGGACTCCACAGCGGTGACACCCTGTGCGACT
Organism: Triticum urartu; assembly: GCF_003073215.2. NCBI lineage: Eukaryota > Viridiplantae > Streptophyta > Magnoliopsida > Poales > Poaceae > Triticum > Triticum urartu. Next base: position 8,483 of record NW_024115218.1, read on the forward strand.
ACCCTCTTGGGGTGCTGTTGTGCAGTCCATGTGCCCTGGGTCATGGTGCTGTGTCTCCTACTGGACTTTCTCTGCTCTTGCTCAGTGGCGTAGTCATGTCGTTTTTGCGCTCTTAAACAGTTTTTCGTGCGATTTATATTGTCCATTTATCCTTTGTTTTGATGTGTATGAGATCTTCGTCACTAATTCGTATCGATCGATCGTTTACTATCGTTGGTGCTTTATATATAAAGTAGGACGAAAGCTTGTTTTGAGAGAGGAAGCTTTTCATATATGTACGCATGTAGGTGACACCTTGTTGCACTGAAGTTATCAAATGATTCAGGTAGAGATGGGCCACCAAAACCATGTGTTCTATTTCCATCAACATGAGACACTCCGCTCAAGGAAAAGAGGGAAAACCGTTATATTTGTGTCGAATATTATGTACGCAAGGGGTTACGTAGACTTGGAGTTGTAATTGGTGTGGTTAGGTACGAGTTGTGTAGGAGTCAGACACTTGTATCCTAGGCCTCTTATATACGGAGGGGCAGCACACGTTGTAACCTATGACGACTTGATAGCAACAGGTACGCGGGGGAGCCGACGGCTTGTGCCGGCGCCCGGGCGGCCGGTGTTGCGGTATCTTGGGGAGGAGCGCCCGTAGTCATGCCCCGGGGATGTAGCCATATTGGTGAACCTCGTTAACAAATATCGTGCCTCGGTGTGTCGTCTATGATCTTGCATTAGCGTTTTATTCTAACAAAAACGATGAAGTTTGGTATCGGCACCAACTACTTCTGTTTGCCTTCAATTTGGTCCGGTTTTGGTCTCCTCTAAAGAAAAAACACCTATGCCATCATAATATCTTGTGGGTTGGAGATTGCTGATCTGTCTCAAATTTATTTATGTTCCTTTAGGATTAGAGATCACTTGATCTATTACATGACAAACGATGCTTGTGAAATGTGATCTTTTGCTGCTTATCTGCCTTGGCTAAACAATTGTCCATGCGCGTCTCCAATACACTCAAAGACACCCACATTATTAGATCTGGACTTATTTTGAAACTAGACATACACTTAGACAAAAACAGCTAAGGCACATACGATTGGATATGTTCAAAGAAATAAAATGGAAGTGCATGGGACACTAGCCGGCCAACTAGAACTTGGAATGCAGCATGCCGTCAAACTTGGCATAAAACAAACGCTTGAACTCCTTGAGAATTGCAGTCTCTGTATAGATGACCAGGTGCACGCTATCATCCCCCTTTGTGCTGTTCATCAGGTGCACAAGACCTCCACGGCTTGATTCAGCACGCAACATAGCCAGTGGCTTTCCCCTGCCGAAATCCAGATCATACAACGGCAAGCCAAGCCAGTTGACCACTCTGATGTCGGACACCGGCAAATTACCTGTCGCAGGGGTACGGCAAGTTCAGTGGCGGAGCTACCCAACCAAAGCTGGGCGGGCCAATATGAAGGAAGATCACTATATTTTTTTCTCGTGGCTCAGTTTACTTTAATCCTACACTGTATTAGCTTTGGAATGGGCGGGCCATAGCCCATTTTCATTACATGTAGCTCCGCCAGTGGGCAAGTTGTCCCTCTCTGCTAACGCTAGCTCAACATGGTCGACCGCCGAATGCACCAGCTCATCATCCACCCGACTGATGATGTCTTTGATACGGCGCGGGACGTAGGCTAGGTCGCCGGAGGTGATGCTATGTGCTTCTTCGGCAACACTTATATCTATTATCGCGTTGCCGAAGTAGCTATCTAGGAGTGGTGGTGTCATTCTGCTTCGGACGTTGGCCATGAACGTGAGGCACTTTGTGGAGTCCGGCGCTAGCCTCCGGGCTAGAGACATGCACTGCCACGCGTGGGCGCTGAGGACACCGAAGGTGCTCACGCCAACGCCGCCGCACATGTGCTTAAGAGTGGAAAGATGGTGCTTATGGAGGGTGAAAACCTCAAGCTTGTTGACAACAGAGGTCTGGGATAGGATCATCTTGGGACAAAAAACAGAGAGGGCATCGAGATGAATAGCAGGGGGATCACGCGCATACAAGCAGGAGCGGTCATGGCATGGGAGATTCACCAAAGCCCGGTCGCCATCCCTAGTGAAAGTGGTCCATGTTTGGAGGAAGTGGAACATGGTTGTGCCGTCCATGGCGCCATGGTGCGTTGCCGTCCCTAAGACCAAGCTGCCAAACTTCAAAAATGTCACCTACATATATGGATTTGCGGCACAAGTTTTTTATGAAGTATATGTCTGTATAACTACAATTGATTGTGTTAGAATGAATGAAAAACTGGCTGGGGCAGTGTTTGGGAAGAATTAAAGGCCCGTAAGAACAAACATGCCCTCCGATGGCAACACAAGTCATTCCCATACTATAATGATCTATTTGCTCTATACGATGGTGAGTTTTAAATCCTTAACTCGAGTTACGGTTTGTCTTGTACAATAATCTTAAGTGAGATTCTTCTGGACATAATCCATGCAGGGCGCTACACTCAAGGAGGGGGTTGTCGTGGCATGGACTATTATGCAAGCAAGGCCACAAAATTCTCTCAGGTCACTACATCATATTCGCAGCAGTTGGAAGGTCCCGAGGAGCATTTTTGCTCACCTACACCAAACCTACCTGCTCCTGGGGATTCATGCATGCATACTGATACTGAAGAGGACAATGGAAGCACTGATTGGTTCTGCACAGATGATCCATTAGACCTAGAAGTTGTGAACTCAACTCAGGTGAAAGATTCCGTATTACATGTTCAATCACAAGATGCACTACCAACACATAGAAATTGTCAACCATCTCATTCTGCTCCTGAGCTTACTAGTGCTAAGCGGGGGAAAAGACAGAAGATTAATTCTAGTATTGATGATTTCCATGAGAGGTACCTGAACCTCAAAACAGAAGAGATGGAATGGTTTGCAAGCCATCGAGGAGAGGAAATTGGAGGATCCCTGTAGCATACAAAAATGCATTGTTGCACTTGAGGGGTTGCCGAATTTACAAATGGAAGATATGGTAAAAGCAGCTGACCTCTTCACCGTCAACAAGGACAACAGGGAAGTCTTCCTCTCGGTTTCAACTAATGCATTATGACTGGGATGGTTAAGAAATAAAATTCAAAACACCTCAAGAAGTGGCTTTGTATGTTGTTGCAGGCACTTGTAGTACTACTAATGCAATTTTAATGGTAACAAATTATCATGTAGTGCTAAGGTACTAGGCTAGGAAAGGGTACGTGACTTTTGTGTATGTGTTCCTGGTTAGATGTGCTAGTACTAATGCAATGTTAAATGAAACTTGATCACAAATCCTTTTGATTGACTAGAATTACTTCCAGTACAAACCAAATTGTTTTACCTTTATTACATAGGGCTCATCGCCTTGCATTGTAGTCAGCCCACATTGCATTTGCCATGGCATCTCGCATGTCATTCCCAGCTTGCCGCATGCTATCAAATAAGGGCACATCAACATTGTATTTGGTATCTCCATCTGGTACATCTTCCATATTGCTTTCATTTATAATCACACAACAAGCCATAGAAATATCAACCTGAGTGTCAATATCATATGACGTAGCAGCCTTTAGTATGGGATACCTCTTTTTTAATATACTGACAATTCTCTCAACATGATTCCGAAGCTGAGCATGGCGGAGGTTGAACAATTCTTTGGCGGATTGCGGCCTCTGCTAGACTTTTCCTTGTTCTTGCAAATGATACCTTGTTCCCCTATATGGAGCAATGAATTCAGGTGTGTTTGCATAGCCCGCATCTACAAGATAGAATTTACCAGGGTATACACTAAAACCATGCTTAAGTGAGTCTTGCAGAACTCTTGCATCTGAAGCAGAACTCTCCCAACCAGGATGTACATGCACGAACTTTAGATCAAAGTCGCATGTGACCATGCAATTTTGTGACAGTCCTTGTTTTCTATTTCTATATGGATCTTGCTGTCCAGGTGGAATGGTCATGGGAAAGTGAGTGCCGTCAATAGCTCCAAGACAATTCTGTAAATTTCATGCTGAAATTAGAGATATGCACACATCAAATTTCCCTAGTATGAATTTACCATGTCAAAATAGAACATAAGTAGTACCTGAAAGTATGCAAATTTTCGCTGTCTTAAGATGCGATGTGGGCGTAAGGATGGCAAGCGTATGTAGTTGCATGATAGTGATGTTATCGCGTTGAGCACAACTCGAAGATAATAACTGACCGTTGATCAACTATGTTGGAATATATCTTGCACCGTCTGATTGCTTGCATTCTTTGATATTGGGTATAGAAATATACCTACTTGCTCTTCCACGGATACACATGTTCAGTCTTCAAGATTGCACTTCTCACACAATTTTTGAACTAAGGCTTGAAAGATCTCTCTCTCTCTCTCTCTCTCTCTCTCTCTCTCTCTCTCTCTCCATGTGGAATCGTCTTTGGCACAGGACCTCATGGCCGGCAAGTGTTTCATGCATGTATGTGGATCCAGTGAGGATGGATGTATGTATTGGCATTTTTGTGGATGAGCTACTGCCATCTAATGTAGGGTGTATGAGAAAAACGAATTCATCTTCATTTTCTGATCGCCTACGGTAGTTTGGATTCATTGGCTGTTACTGGAAACTAGCAAAGTGGCCCGCTCGATGCGCGGGCTAGAACTTCAGAAAGTTTATAATGAGCATATTATTTGATTTCTGAAAAAAAAATCAGACGGAACTGTGAATATAAAATATCATTTCTGTAGTTACAAAAACAATACCCAACGAATAGTTGATTTACATTTATGAAGCGCATTTGTACTTTGGGCTAAATGCAACTACATTTAATGTCAAAACTGTTATACAACATCATTCACTGGCAGATTTCATTAAACAATATCAAGATACATAGGAGAACATAATTCGTATACATATATGGTTATCACAAATACTACAATAATTCTCCAAGTGTCCAAACATTCTCCCCCGACTTTGATTGCTCGTGCGGATAATAATCAAAATGATTCAAACAGTTTCAAATATCCAACATGCCGAGGTTAAATATAACTTAGAATAGATGATGCAACTCAGTGCATGTCTTGACAACTGTGCTAAAAGCATGACTTATTCAACCTCTTGCTTGGCATAAAAACACATTATCCTGAGCTTGATCGGCACTTCTAACATTACAAGAGGTATCCATATAGTCTTTTGGCGAACATGCATGGTCACTAATAGAGATAATACATGGTGGAAAAGATCCAAAATGTACATCACGTGAATAAACATATGTGTTCCCGGCAAAAGAAAGGATTAAACATATGTGAACCTAATTGAGCAGATAATAAATCTTTAGCTCTGTATGACCTCTGCCCACAAAAGGAAAAGATGCTTCTATACTTTTATAACAACATGGTCACACGACACCAATATAAGATTAAAAATTGCCAGAAAGTGAATTCTCCTTCACAATATGTAAAAGTCGAACGCTAAGATTTAAGTGTAGTGCTTGCAGTTCTCCAGAAAATCCCAATCTTTTGAATTTTATTTTGGCGTCGATAAAACATCTTCTCAAACCATAGGGATCCCACTGCAAGTGTGATTTAGAGATGCAAGGAATAACAGAGCTTCTCCTTCGAAAAACATATGTTGGTCCCCAGTATTACCGGAACATGTATTACTTCAATATAAGAATAGCAAAATAATCTCGCGCACCTTCTAACTAATAGCAATGAATCAAAGCCTGCCACATTAAATATCAAAGACAATATGTAGGAGAAGCATAAAGAACATATAGAAGATACATGTCTCCATGAATAGAGCTTCGAATTAACTTACATAGAACATATCACATGTGAATAGTGTGTCATGTATATATCCTTACATGAAAACATTGAAAGTTTAGTAGCAAAATATATCATCCATCGAGAAAAATTGCTACTTCTTGTGAGATCGTATTGTCATGCAATTTTCCGCTTCCACCTGATTTATAAGAAGCTCTAAAAGACTTATTGTTTCTCTATCACCACTACTTTCAATTCTACATCCCTATTGGACCGAGTACCAGTTCGATCCATGTCTTGCTGAAACACTGATATTGTCAACCCAAACTTATTCTCATGTCACTATTCAGTTCGCAATGTATTCCTATATTATAAGTTATTTAGAAAAATCTTTTGATGTAAATACATCCAAGATGGTGTGTATTCATTAAGGCTGAAGTCAATACAAATGGGAGGGATCATATTACATTCCAAGACGACACACTCGTCTCGTAGACTGCATAGTTAAAAAAATGACACCAAAATTTACAAATAAATAATGCACTCGGTAAGGGAGAAAAGTGCTTTTCAACATACAAAATAATTTTCTCAAAGCTACAGTAGTAAAATTTTCTATATAGGTTGCAGTGGGAAAGGTGAAGCGAAGCAAATATTAGAATATTATCTTTGATGGTTGAGGCCCATTTATCTCATGTCCCTGTGCGGCCATGCAACTAAGAGCTGAAATCTTTCAAGTGTGACGCAAGATAAATTACCAATGCCAGGCATATTAAAAGTATATCCCGCAAAATTTTAGACAAAAATGTTGATAATGGCAATGTAAACAATTGCACAGTTTATTCTATTTGAAGGAATGGATGAAGCCTGTAATATCTCACGTATCAGCATGAAAAATCTGATAGAATTGTGACATGAACTCCACACACTTGTGTAGGTTTATTTAAAGCTTGCAATGCAGATCATGCAAATGCAATTAACATGTCCATCACATGAAAAGTAGGGAAAATAGAAATGAAATTAGTAAAGTTACAAGGATAAAATTGATCATAAAATATTCTCCTGAAAAAAGGTACCTAGTTACGGTGCGATTATATCAACACTTTCATTCCTTCTGATAAACAGAAGAGAGAGAGAGAGAGAGAGAGAGAGAGAGAGAGAGAGAGAGAGAGAGATGTAGCATTCATATGTATATATACTGACTGCTTGCTTGAAAATTTATATCAGAGATGCTCCCTTTCTTCCATGTGAACTAATAATGTACACCGTCAACATGAATATCAAGGCCTCTAGTTCAGTATTCAACTTAAGCACCATAATTTTATTTATTATTTGCATGACGACGCAGTAGGTAGTTCAGTATATTTTGATGTGTTGGGTGGAATGTATGACTGGGAGCGTTTTTACCCTCAGTGAGGCTGCTTGGGTCATGTGCAACATACGACCTGAGAGTATGACACAAACTATCAAGCACTATGTACAGCGTTCAGGTGCTAGTGTCCTCGCATCACTAAAATTCCCTTACATACACGTGCATGTACACTACACATCTCATGTTGGCCTGTTTTTCAAAGATTTTTTTTTCTGAATCCATGAAATCATTAATTGACCGGTAAAAAGAGAGAGAAAACATGTGTATCCATGCCACTGGAGCGTCTACACATGCAGCCATACTGGATCGATGTCCACGTACTCCAGCTATGTGGGGTGCATGCTGCAATTGTCCTCCTCAACCTCTACGGCTGCATATGTTTCCAAATATTTTAGGCGGCGGTCTGCCCTTTTTTTTTTGCAGGCGGCAGTCTGCATCTTTGATAACTTGACAATAAAATAAACTAAGTAGAGGTGGGTTTATACCTGATCCTGCATCCAGTGAACTGTTTACACAGTCGACTCATGCTGGTTTGATAGATACATGAGAAAGGAAGCAAGATTTTTACCCGCCTTGGAGAGTGCTCTACTTGCTCAAAACCTGAGCTTTCTGCAAGGACAATTGTAGCCTTAGCCAAATGACATGATCGTTCCCTGTGCTAGCTAATAGAAATTGGATAATGATTGAGAAGTTTTTACTACATACAATGATTGAAAGACTGAGAATAACCAATTCATGTATTCTTGCTGAGACAAAATAATGTGAACAATTACCTCATGGAATACTTGCAACTTTATCTTGATGAGACTGCACGTACACGCATAGGCAGTCCTTAGGCAATTGAGGAAAACTAAACATGAATGTATCCAATATGCAAATAACTTGGGAACAGGGAGGCTGCAAGGTCACAGTGGATCCTATTCACTACCCGTGATCAATCATGAGCCATACCTCTAACTTAGGCAATGAAGGAAGAACTATTCCCAAATCTCTTCGTCAGATCATCTGCAAAGTTCCATCCCGCCATGGATCCTGCAGCCCATCGCTGTCATGTTGCTCTTCCCCCCTTCCTCTGCATCATGCTTCCTTCCTTCTATAGTCCCTGCTACCTTGCCAGGAGACCTTCTGTAGTCTATGGATAGTCTATGGAGCGGGAGCTGCGTGAGAGATCTTGACATCGCAACGGCGGCGGCAGTAGAAGGTCGTAGGGCAGCCTCCACGTTTATGTTTTCCAAGCCCACGAAACAAATTTTTTTTACCTATACGGGAGAATTCAAGGATATATATTTTTGTAATGCAATGAAAAGAGGATGGCAGTGGTGGGTAATTTCTTCCGCTTTAATGTGGATCTGACGGTTATGGTTATCTTTTTTTTTACCTAATTCCTTGTATGCGGGGCAAGAGGGGAGGACAGCAATAGAGATTGAGACTTTAAAAAAAAAAGCAATAGAGATTGAGATTTTAGACGTGAAATAGGTGCAGTTTTTTTTTGTTAAACCAAGGCCAATTTCCATGTAAGTAATGGCAATGGTGGGTAATTTTAATCACTTAAATCGAATGGCTATTAATCGTTAATCCTCCAAATAGATGGTTAGATCTTTCTAATTATTGTGGGAATTTTAATCTATTTCTCTTTTTTGTGGTTAACCCGTCAATTACTTTTTATATATAAATAGATGGTGTGGTATTGCTTGAATGAGGAAATGTGATGTTCAAATGAACTCAACAGTAAGGAACGGTTGTGTGAATGGTTTGGCTGTGTGACGTGAACGGCTGTGTGGTGTGTGTTGTTCGTAAGCTTGTGGTTTATGTATGTATATATAGAGCAAACGGAGTGCAACAGCTAGTATGTGCAAAGGCTAGAAAGTTTTTTCTTGTGATCCGAACACACCATATTTTTTTTATTCCTCTACTTTGGAGACCTGTGATTTGCACTGTACATCCAACTTCACTTCCTGTACCTTTTCCCATTCCTTTGCTTGGCTCTCCTCTAGTCCGAACACAGCCTTAAGAAAGAACCACACATATATACCTGAGTGGCGCACAAGAGGCCGGCTGAGCCGTCGATGCGGGGAACAAACAGCCTCCTTTTCTTTGGCGATGGCTGTCTGTGAGACGAGAGTGAGCCATGAGGAAGAGCATGCCCTTTCGGTTGCAGTCGATCTCCAACCTGCCGTCCCCGCCCTCCTTGAAGCGGCCGGCCAAGGGGTAGAAGGGCACAAGGGCCTTGCTCAACGCTGTCTTTAGCCGGCTCACGTCGAAGAAGTCGCCGGTGGCTGTTTGGTCACCGGAACGGCAATGGTAGAAGTGGACGAGCCGGGTGTAGCCTTCGTGGACTAGCATAAGATTGAGCGGCGACAGCCGGAGTGCTTTACTCGGCGTGTCCCCGGCCGGCGTTAGAAAGCAGGACTCTACCACCTGCACCTCCTCCTCCCCGCCGGCCATTCTGCTTGCTCTGCTCTCCCCTGCCATCTCTAAGATTTGAAAAATAGTGCGCTATAGCATCACTAATAGCATGCTATAGCGTTTTGAGAATTGTCTCGCTAAATAAATCGTGTACAATGGCACGCTAATAGCACGCTATAACACGATATAGCATGCTAATAGCGTATTTCAAGGCCCGCACTATTTTGCTGTATCGCGCTATTTTTTTCACTGCTTCTCCTCCCCCCCCTCTCTCTCGTAGCGTTAGCTACTGTGTCTGTGTTGGAAATGGGGCGAAAGCTCAAAAGAATATGGAAGAAGAGATCGTCTTCGTCTTAAAGAAAAAGGAGAGATATTCACAAGCAATTATTGATGGAGCGATCACTTCTCGCTGTTTTCCCACTGACCGGTCCGTCCATCTGTGTGTCTGTCTGTCTTCTCGCCTCTTCTTCCGGCGTCTATCTCTCCCTGCTCTGCCTCTAACAGGGCCCGACAGAGAATCAATGGCGGGACGTGCGCCTGCCTCCAAACAATGTGTTTAGTTTCCTTCAATGGGTAACACAGCAGCATGGTGATGGTACTACAAAAATGCTAAGCTCTGCTCACTATCATACAACTATAGGGAACCACGAGGGTTGATATCGCCATGAATGTCCACATCAACCAGACCGCTTTTCTTTACCATTATCATGTCTAGAAGATATGCAATCACATGCCAAAAGATATGCGATCCTCACTGCCCATTTCCATCTGGGTAGCTAGAAGTAGCAGCAGCGCTAGAAGAAAAGCAAGACAACATCCGGTAGTAGCTAGAGCAACAAGGAGAAACAACAACACAACTACTCTTAGGAATGGCCGGCGAGGAGGAGGTGCAGGTGGTGGAGTCCTGCTTCGTGACGCCGGCGGCGGACACGCCGAGCAGGGCGCTCCGGCTCTCTCCGTTCGACCTCATGCTAGCCAGTAGAGGCTACACCCCCC
>NW_024115219.1:0-13351 GCF_003073215.2 Triticum urartu
GTTCGTCTGGCCGACGCGTTTCACCAGCGTCATGGTCGCAGAGACTAAGGCCTTCTTTGCTTCCAGGTCGGCCGCAGCCACGGCGTCGAAGCCATACAAATCAAGCTCGGCCCCTCCCTCACTGTCTCCGCCTAGTTATTTGTCTTTTCCAGCTGCCTGCAGTTTTGTTTGTTTTGTTTGTCATTGTAGGTTTGGCGTCTTCTTCTAACAATTTGTTTTGTTGTAATTCTAAGTTCTGATATATGTAGTTATTATGTTTGTCCCAGATGCGGGTTTCCCGCTTCATGAATCAGTCAAGGTGCACTCCCATAAAAAAGAACTTGTGCTCGAAAAAATTGATGGATCATGAGCTAACTTGCAAAATGTTGCTCTCAGGATGATGACACATTGATAGCAAATGGGCGTTGTTGGTAGTTGTGGATTTTTAGCCACACGTACCTCTTTTTCTACTTTGATGTTTTGTACCGTCGAAATTTTACTTGGTAGAAAATAGCAAGTAGAAGCAATGTAATTCAAATAAATGTTGGTGGTCGGTAATGATGGGAATAAAATAGGCCAGAATCTTTCATTGGTCCTGCTGATGCTATCAGTCCTCTGAATGTGAATATCCACCTTCTATTTATACCCCTCTTATGTTGAGGCATGCAAGAGGCAGGGGCAGACAAGCAGTAGCAAGTCAGAAGGACGAAGAAGAAGCGCCATGGCAGTTGGAGTCTTTGTGAATTGGAGGGGAAAAACCATCAACAAAGAGGTGCACGGTGGAGTCAGAGCAGCATGGTTTTTGTATGGTAATTAAGTCACTATACAGGCCGAGTCCTTATTTGCATACATGTTTACACATGCTTGCACATACAATATCTCATTGTAAGCTTCTGAGTTTAAGACATTGAATCACTTTTGTACGTTGTTTCCCATTTGCAGTTCTGACTGTGGTAACAAACGTGGTTATTGTCCCAAACGTGCTGAATATGGTTACTTATCTCCACGGAACAATGCATATGGGGGTTTCGGGCTCGGTGACTACAGCTGCTAATTTCTTTGGCGCCACATCCGGGTTTGCAATGATTGGAGCTTTCCTCTCTGACTCCTACATCACTCGCGCCAAAACTATGCTCCTCATTGGTCCATTTATGTTTCTGGTAATATACATCTTCATCTCTTCAGTTATCTACATGATTTCTATTTTTCTATTTACTCAAAGGAGTTATTCTTTGTTTAACTAGAACCAGCCAATAACAGAGACGGCAATAAAACATGCGTTTCTTTATGAATTACGTTAAACATATGCGGCTTTATCAGTAGAAAGAAGTGAATATGAAATCCTAGTATCTTAAAATTATACTCTGATAAGTGCTAAAAATGACTAACATGGTATCATAGGTTTGATTTGTTTCATTATTGTATATTTCTTCATTTCGATGTGGCCTCACCAAATTTGAAGGAAGTGTTGTCTGCAATTCTGATGTAAATTTCCAAAGCTGAAATTTGTTTGGGAACTTGGGATACGTTTATTTTTTGAAAAAGCAGAATAGAGACCTGATTTCGTTAACAAAATCAGTGAGAATAATTGTTTGAAAAGAAGAAGAGGACATGTCATCCAACAATTTAACCTGGCATCTACTCCCTCCGTTCCTAAATATAAGTCATTTTAGAGATTTCAACGCGGACTACATATGGAGTAAAACGATTGAATCTACACTCTAAAATATGTCTATATACATCCGTATATAGTCCTTACTGTAATCTCTAAAAAGACTTATATTTAGGAACGGAGGGAGTAATAGACACAAACCATAAGCAACAATCAATTTTGGGTGTACGAAATTGTAAGCGGCGTGGTGAGCGGAGTATAAATATACCTTACTAAAACAGCGATGCGCCTTTAGCATACCGGCGGTATGCTGAAACTTAAAACTGCCTTATAACTTGTCACGTTTTCATATATTCCCTTCATGCCAACATTAATCCGTATTCAAGTAGGGAACTAAGATATGTAATGTTATTGTAGCATATTTGATCGAGCATGCATTAATTTGTGCAGGGATACGGACTGCTCGCACTGCAAGCCTACCTACCATCCCTCCACCCACCCCCTTGCAATATTGAAGCAGAGCCAAACAATTGCAAAGAGGTCCAGGGCAAGAACGCTGCCTTATTGTACGTAGGCTTGTATCTGAGTGCATTTGGTGATGGGTGTATACGATCTTGCTTGCCGTCCCTTGGAGCAGACCAATTTGACCATGAAGATCCCAAAGAGTCCCACCAGCAGTCCAGCTTCTTTAACTGGTATACCTTCGGAATCTCTTTTGGAGGCTTCGTAGGGCTGATTCTCATAGTGTGGCTCCAAGACTACAAAGGGTGGGATATCGCACTAGGGTTGTGTGCCGTCATAGTTCTGCTCGGATTGCTCGTAGTTGCTGCTGGTCTCCCTTTCTACCGCAATCAAGTACCACAAGGAAGTCCTCTGACTCGAATATTGCAGGTGGTACAAGCTACTTCCTAGCTCAAAACATAATAGTATGTTGCTTGTGTTGACTTCAATTTTGCTTCTCCCAGGTTCTTGTGGTTGCCTTCCGAAACAGGAAGATTGAAGTTGGTGAGGGGCTAGAAGAAGCACATGAAAGCAGTACCGAGGTGGGGACAGGTTACAATGGCTCGCTCTCTCAAACAAATAGTCTGAAGTAAGACTCGGTGAATCGAACCATGTTTTTAATTACTTGCACTTATCAAGTCGCCACAGAGAGTAGCGTACCCCATAGTGTTTTGAGAATCCATTCCCTAACTCTGTGATGATGCATGGTGCCAGATTTCTCGATAAAGCTTGCATCAACCGTGGTGAAAAGGGGGACTGGTTGGTCTGCAGCGTGACCAAGGTGGAGGAAACCAAGATTGTGCTCCGCGTGCTTCCCATCTTCATCAGCTCCATGATTGGATACATATCGAGCATCATCCTCTTCACGTTCACGGTGCAGCAAGGTGGCTTGACTAACACGAGGCTCGGCAAGATCCACGTTTCCCCGGCGACACTCTTCGTCATCCCCATCACATTCCAGATGTTGATGCTTGCGGTCTATGACCAGTTCATCGTGCCGTTCCTGCGAAGGCGCACGGGCTACAGAGGCGGCATCACCCACTTGCAGCGCATCGGTATAGGCTTTGCCTCCATGATACTTGCCTGCGTCATCGCAGCGGTTGTCGAGAAAAAGAGGAAGCGGGCTGAGGTGCAGATGTCCCTTTTCTGGCTCGCACCTCAGTTCTTCCTGCTCGGCGTGTCGGACGTGACGTCGTTCACCGGGCTACTCGAGTTCTTCAACAGTGAGGCGCCACGGGGCATGAAGTCGATAGCCACGGCGCTGTTCTGGTGTGATCTGGGGCTCGCGTCGTTGATGGCCACATTCCTGGTGGATGCTGTGAACAGGGCGACAAGGCATGGTCACCGGGTAGGCTGGCTCGAGGGTGCAAGCTTGAACACTAGTCATCTTGACCTGTTCTACTGGGTTGTGGCTGTTATCGGATTACTCGGCTTCCTCAACTACCTGTACTGGGCCAACAAGTATGTGTACCAGAACAATCAACGCGTTGCTAGAGTTGTGCCAACGGTTGATCATGATTTGCCTTGACATATCAGATATGCAATGGTATATTAGTACTTTGGAAAAGAGAAGGATGTCTGATTCACTATGTCTTGAATTAGTCAAGTCTGTTGTCACCACTGCAGATGACATATCTGCAGCGGATTGAAAGTGTAGTTCAGTTAACTGCATTTAACTTTTTTTTGAGACAATCAAGCAAAGCTTTTATTAGACCATCACAATGTTTACAGGGACGAAAGTAAAATCACCGGGATGGCCTAACCAGACATGGCGACCAAACCCCAGTCCCAAAGCATGCTTCGCTAAATTGTGAGTCTCGACATTCGAGCTCCTAAACTCATGAACAAAAGTGCAAGAATTAAAGGTACTAGAGTACTCTATGATCTCATGTATTATGGCCCCATAGACCGGGTTACTCTTCTGCTTGATATCGTTCACCACTTCCATGCAATCTGTCGCCACATGAATCGCTTGTAACTGGAGATCCTCTGCTAGTGCCATCGATTCCCTGACTCCTATTGCTTCTAGTGTCGTAGGGTCAGAGATGCCCTTGAACACGACAGTGGACGCACCGAGAAAAATACCCTCCCTGCTTCTGCACACCGCTGCAACCGCACCAACACTTGAACTCTCCATGCAGGCTGCATCTACATTAATTTTAGATGTACCCCACGACGGCTGTAACCAATGAGTTGGTCGCGCCGTTCTGGCCTGCACAACAATATTAGACACGTTCTTGATCACTTGAAGATCGCTCAGGAACGAGTTAATGAATGTGTGTGTTGCATGCGGACTCTGGAATATATCCTCATATATAGCTTTCCTTCTAGCTGCCCACACTGCCCACAAGGTAACCGTCATACGTACAAAATGTTCATGCGAGAGAGTATTCTTCAGAGCAAAAATCCATTCCCTTGCATCCTCACCATCATGCTGGCTCATCTGTTCAACAAGAGAATCGTCAGATATCGCCCACACGCTGCTTGCCATCGCGCACTCAAGCAAAGCATGTCTCCATAAATCTCTGGCACCGCAAAACGCACATGTAGAAGTAGTCGACATGTTTCTATGGTGGAGTAGCTCCGCTGTTGGGATAGAGCTGCGTGCAAAACGCCATAAAAACAACTTCACCTTCGATGGCACATCCGTCTTCCATAACTTAGTCCAGTCGCTACCCGTGTTGCCCGATGCTGATGCGTTATCACCACTTCCATGCTCTCCCTCTAGCCTTGCTTGTACAATCAGTCTATAGGCAGATTTTACAGAAAAATTACCCTTCTTCTCACCACTCCATGCCCAGAAATCTTCCATGTTGCGTGTGCATAGAGGTATAGATAATATTCCTTCTGCATAAACAGGCAAAAAGACAGTCCGAACCAGTTGTTCATTCCAAGTGGCCTCCTGGGCATTGATATAATGCGCCACTAGGCGCGGCGGATTCTGTATTAACGGCGACACCGGTCTCATCATTCCTGATCTTGGAATCCAGTTCTGTGTCCAGACTTCAGTAGTTTGCCCATTGCCAATTCGCCGGACTATACCCAGATTTAGCATGTCCCTCCCGTCCAAGATAGCTCGCCAGATTTGCGAGGGCCAACTTCCAAGCTCTGCCTCCAGAATGGATGTCTCGGGGAAATATGAGGCCTTCAAAATTCGTGCACTCAGCGTTGTTGGTTCTGTCAATACTACATTTAACTAAACCGCAACAGAAAGAGATTGGTGTGTGTTGGGCCGAAGGCCGTGTAATGTGTTGGGCCCAAGGCCAGGGTTGGCTAGCCTAGGTGGGCAGCTACAAATTGTACGATGACCAGTGTGTGAGGCAGCGATGGCAATATCAACTAGTTTCCCTTTTCCCTTCTCAAAGCTCGCGCTCACCTAACCTGCTGCTCCTCGCCTATCTCCCTTCTCGATCCCCCTCTCACCCGGGTCATGACAATCTGGTAATCAGAGCCTAGAATTTATTTCCCACCACCTCATCGCTGCCGCTGATCTCATACCCTCTCGATCGCCGGTAAAATCCACCGGGTCAGGTGCGAGCCGCTCCGGTGAGCTCGCCTGAAATCCTGCTCGGGGTTCGGTCGATTTGAAGCGAGACCACGACGCCGTCCAAACCCTCGGTGCAGACCCGTCGCGTCCTCGACGCGATGGCGGAGACCATCGATAAGTTGCAGAACTTTCTCGAGACGGTCATCCGCCGCCTCGATGCGAACTAGAAGATAGCCGATGAACGACATCAAGCGTAGCTCTCCTACAACGAGCAGGCCTCCACCAAGCTCAAACATTCCAAGCAGATCGACCTCACTCAAGCAGATGTGGATGAGGCCCGCAAGACCGCGCCAACAGTCGACCCCACCGCCTCGCACAACACCGCTGCCAAGTCACCATCGGCCATTCCGACGATGGCGGGCTCCTCCGCGCCCGCACCATCGCCACCGCCACCTCCCCTGCCAACCCACCCCGCGCCACTACCCCTCTACACGAATGGGGCAGCCCAGCTGCCGTCCGCGCGGCTCGTCATCCACGGCCCGCCTCTGCTGCTCCAGCCATCGCCCACGGCCACTGATCGGGATCGTGGGACCAATCTGTACACCAAGCCGCCCAAGCACGACTTCCCGCGGTTCGACGGCGATGCTCCAAGCATCTGGCTCGAGTGGTGCATGTCATACTTCGATTTGTACCGTGTGCCACCACACAGCTGGGTCACCACGGCCTCTCTAAAGATGGACAAACTGGCAGCGATGTGGCTGCAGGCACACCGTCAGAAACATCCAGGGCTGTCCTGGATAGTGTTCCACGCGGCTGTCAGGGAGGAATTCGGGCCAGAAGAGCTTGAGGCACAGATGCACCAATTGGTTCAGTTGCGCCAGACAGGGAGTGTGCAGGAATATCGTCAGCAATTCGAGACATTGATGTACCATCTTTTGTCCTTGGATCCAACCTTGAGCACCCAGTTTTTCATCTCCCAGTTTCTCAAGGACGAGCTACGGCTCGGTGTGCGCTTACAGGCTCCTTCCAGCATCACGTGAGCCGCAATGTTCGCACGAATCCAGGAAGAGGGGCTGGAGAAACAACACGCCCACGCCATCGGATCGTACCAGTGGGTCGTCCACCGCCGCC
Organism: Triticum urartu; assembly: GCF_003073215.2. Taxonomy (NCBI): domain Eukaryota; kingdom Viridiplantae; phylum Streptophyta; class Magnoliopsida; order Poales; family Poaceae; genus Triticum; species Triticum urartu. The sequence continues at coordinate 6,711 of NW_024115219.1, forward strand.
CCCAATGGCAGCAGCCCCCGTTCCAGGACGCGCAGCAGCAGCCCCGCGCCCGGCGGCTGATGACTTTGCCAGAAAGCGGCAATTGTGGGAGTTCTGGAGAGCCAACGGCCCGTGTTTCCGCTAGGGTGACAAATACTCCCGCGAGCACCAGTGCAAGCGCACGGGACAGATCCTGATGATCGAGGTGGGTGAATTAGGTGACACTACGTCTGACGACACAATGCACACATTGCAGCTTCTGGATGCACCAGCTCCGCACGAACCTGAATGTTGCTCTCTAAGTCAACATGCAGTATCCGGCGAGGAAGGCCCTTCCACCATTCGCCTGCGGGCACAGTGGGCGATCAGATCATGCTACTGCTGGTCGACTCGAGAAGCTCTCACAGTTTCATCAGTGAGTCCTTTGCCTCCCGGCTTTCTGCACAAACTAACAAACTACCCCCGGTTTCAGTTCACATGGCCAATGGACAACGACTCCTCTGCAACAAGATTGTGCACCAATTGGCATGGCAAGTGCCCGGCCACACCTTCCACACCGATCTTCGCGTGCTGCCACCGAGTGCGTACGACGGTGTTCTAGGCATCGACTGGCTTTCAGCTCAGAGCCCAATGTTGTGTCACTGTCAGTTTGACACCGCGGGCAAATCAATTCTGTTGCAAGGAGTCAAAACAACAGACATGCCTCTCATCCCTGAAGTGGATGCATACGAGTTACATCGCATGGAGGTAGCAAATGATATTTGGACTTTAGCTTTGGTTACCATTGAGAAGACTGATGAAACACAAGCTGCAACCGTCCCACCAAATATTCAGGAAGTCTTGTCTGAATACCAGGACGTGTTTACTGAACCAACAGTCATGCCCCCGCGCCGTCAGTACGATCATGGAATTAATATTAATCTGGAGCCGATGCAGAAGGATGATATCAACTTCAGATTAAGTCTTGTCTCCTTTGGTTTGAAGGAATTTCATAGGAATTCTAGAGGATAGGATTCTTATAGGATTTTTTCCTTTAGAGCCCTTTGGTTCATAGGAATGGATTCCTATTCCTACATAGGATTGGTTCTTATCCTCCACATTTTATAGAAAAAATAAAAATAAGCCTAGACTCAATGGAAAAATTTCTTTGGTGTCAACCAAATGACATCTCGTTTCCTATTCCTACTCATAGGATTTGAGATACATGTCATCTTATTTCCTACAAAATTCCTATTCCTAAAATAACCCTATCCTATGAACCAAAAGGAGGGACAATGTCACGACTGCAGATGACATATATGCAGTGGACTGAAAGTGCAGTTCAGTTAACTGTGTTTAACCGAACGGAAACAGAAAGAGAGTGGTGTGTGTTGGGCCGAAGGCCGTGTAATGTGTTGGGCCCAAGGCCAGGGTTGGCTAGCCAAGGTGGGCCGCTACAAATTGTAGGATGACAGTGTGTGAGGCAGCGATGGAAATATCAACTAGTTTCCCTTTCCCCTTCTCCAAGATCACTCTCACCTAACCTGCTGCTCCTCGCCTATCTCCCTTCTCGTCTCGATCCCCTTCTCACCCGGGTCATGACATCTACAGAGGAGTAATGTACAAGCCTGAAGCCTGTACTAGTATTCTGCTGTCATACACAGTATGTGCTGATTGTTTCCAGTTAGTTTGTTGTACTCATCCTTGCTACTCTTTGCCGGAAGAATTGGCTTTCCCCCTTGGTACACGGCGTGTTTCATCTGGATAATTCTAGGCGGCAAGGTAAAATTCATATATGTTTCATATGTGAATGTAAACAGTGAGCTGAAACTGACTAATCTTATGCATATGTCCGTGCCACAAAGATGTACTCCCTCTGTTCCGAATTACTTGTTTTGGATTTGTCTAGATACGGATGTAACCACAAACTGGAGGGAGTAATTCAAGACAAGTAATTCAGAACGGAGGGAGTAAATCTAATTATGAAACATAGCCCAAGGGTTGGCTAACCCATTGCCTAGACAAATCCAAGACAAGTAATTCAGAACGGAGGGAGTAAATCTAATTAGGCTCTGTGTGGCAATGGTGAGGAAAAATTAAGTGAGCAACATGATCCACAAACTGGAGGCAATGGGTTAGCTAAAGCAATAGGCATTCACATAGCCCAAGGAATATGTGCAGCTGAATTAGTACTCTTCGCATGTGGCTCAAGATCGACTAGCGATCACAAACGACGTGTAATGCTGGAAATATACGCTCGTACTACAACAAAGACAAAGCAAGAAGAACGAAATGGGAGGAGGTGAATGTGATCAGATGGAACCTGCTCTCTTCAGCTTCTTAGGACCGATATCCACTCGAGGTCGGCCAAAGCTCATCGCCGCGCCATGAACCGTCTCTGTCTCCTGCCTATCACCATCCACCGCCGCCGCCGATAGGGTTTGCGCTGCTAGAGAGGGGTGGAATCATGGAAAAGGTGTTCGCCCGCCGTCGCTATTGCCATCGCCTTTGTGTCTCTCTCTCTCACTCTGTTCGTGGCGGCGGCGAGCCCTGAATCGCCCTCCTCTGCCGAGTCCCCTCTGTCTCTCACAACGACGGTTCCCACGAACGTGACCACATTTTTTTTGAGAGAGAGCATTCTTCAGAGCAAAAATCCATTCCCAGCCAGCACGGCACGCCACGGCCCTTTTAAGCACGGCCCCAAGGCCTGACCACGGCCCTTTCAAGCACGGCACCTATAATTTTTTTAGACAATGGAGCAACTAGATTAGGAAAACCCTACACGCCGCTCATTGCGTCAAAATGTCGACAGAACCCACAGGGAATACAATCGCTAGCAATGGGCTGGCCCATTAAACCAGAGCTAGCCATCCGGTTTTGGGAACCCTGTAGAAGGTTTCCTGAACCGTTTTTTCCTTTTCAACCGTATTTCCTGTTTCTTCTTTGGGTTTTTCCGGTTTTTGTTTTTTGTTTTTGTTTTCTTTCTTTTTCTGTTTCTTTTTCTTCTTTCTTTTCTGTTTTACGTTTGTTTTTTCCTTTTTTTGTTTCTTTAGAAAATTGTTCAGAAAGTTCAAAATTTGTTTGTGTTTCTAATTTTTTTTCCATATTTCAAAAAATGTTCGTGTTTAAAAAACTTATCCAAAATTCAAAAAATGTTCGCATTTTTCAAAAAAAATTGGGCATTTCAAAAAATGTTCTTGGTTTTACAAAATTTGTTCAGAATGTTTTTGTTCAAATTGTTTCACAATTTTTAGAAAAAGTTCCTGTTTTAAAAAATTGTTCATGTTTTCATTTTTTCAGGAGTTTCAAAAAAAATTCCAGTTTTAAAAATTGTTCACAAATCGTGGTTCGAAAATTTGTTCAGCAATTTCAAAATATGTTCACGTTTTCAATTTTTTTGAAATTTGTAAAAATGTTCTGGTTTCAAAACAATTGCTCAGGATTTTCAAAAAATATTCTTATGTTTGGAAAAATAATAGTTTTTTAAAATTTGTTCACTAATTTGGTAAGTGCTTGCGTTTCACAGAACATTCCATTTTTTGAAAAATATTGCTTCCGAAATCTCCAAACTAATTCGGATCTGCACAGCTTCTTTGTTCTTTAAGTTTGATGCTAGTTGTTAAATCAGCTACAATGGCTAGCTCGGTTGGCAGTAACACGTCGTCCATAGCTGAGGATCGTCGGTTTGATTCCGCGCTAGCGCATATTTTTTTTAGCTATAGTGCGCGTTTGATATCTGTTGTTGTCTTCGTGGACTGGCCCAATCGAAGTCCCCCCTGTGCGAAACGGCAACAACCTGACGCACAGAGTGTCACATAGTGGGTCCCGCTAGATTAGAGGTACACTGCCCGCAAGGGTCACTTTGGTTGGCAGAGGCGCGCCGCCATGTGTCGCATGCTCGGTACTGCCTCAGGATTTTATTTTTTTTATGTACGTGTTTTTGGGTTTTAAATGTTTTTTTCAGATTTTTCGGCTTATCAAGTTTCACCCTATTACTCTAGGTTCTGGAGAGAAAAAATTTGAAAAAAATCTTGTGCGAAAAAGCGCATTTTTTTGCTTTCACGGGAGGCACAGATTTGCTTCCGTGAGGAAAAGAAAAAAAACATGTTTTGTTTCTTCCACGAAAGACACATATTTGCCTCTCGAGAAAATGAAAAAACGCGTTTTTTTTGCTTCCATGAGAGGCACGGATTTGCTTCCGTGAGAGGACAATTGTACCTTTCAGAAAAAGAAAAAAAATGTTTTTCTTTGCTTTCACATGAGGCACAAATTTGCTTCTCGTGGAGGCACATATTTGGCATAGTTCTACCTCTTAGAAAGGGAAAAAAATTGCTTCCTCAAGAAGCACATATTTGCTCGCCGTGGAGGCATATATTTGCTTCCGTGAGAACATTGTGCCTCTCAGAAGAGGGGTCTTTTTTAAAAAAAAACATGCTTCCAGCTTGAGTTTTTTTTCTTTCAGATCTTTTTTGCGAAAAAGTTCGTCGAAACCTATTAATATGGGATCTAGTTCCGAAAGATCTCGACACGAAAAAATTAACGGTGAAAATGATTCGGTATTTGAACGCATGGTTTAACATTTTGAATAAATGAATCTACGAAAAAATGTTAAAACTCCCAGGTTGCGGCAAATAGTCGATGTATTGCACACCCTTGATGGTACATGGCCCGGTACAGTTAGCTTCTCTTCGTGCAATCATTTTTTATGTTTTTGGGAACCTTTTGGATGCTTCCTACTAGGTTTTGAGAACCTTACAGGAGGTTTCTGACTGGTTTTTGTTTTTAGTTCTTCCTTCTTCTTTTCTTTTTAAGTTTTTTTATCTGTTTTCGTTTTCCTCTTTTTTGTTTTTTCGGTCTTTTTTTCTTCTTCTATTTAAAAAAAAATCAAAGTTGAAAAAAAGTTCAAAGTCATAAAAAAATTGGTTCTCTAAAATTTTTTCAGATTTTTCAAATTTTGTTCGTGTTTTGCAAAAATTATATGAACATTTCAAATGTTCAGTTTTCAAATTTTTGTTCACGTATTCGAGAAATGCTCTCATTTCCAAATTTGTTTGGGATTTTCAAAATTGTTCCCAATTCAAAAATTGTTCTGAAAATTCAAGGAAGATTGTGCTTTAAAAAATTGTTCATGTTTTCAAATTCTGTTCACAAATTCAAAAAATGTTTATGTTTTCACAAAAAGTTCAAGAGTTTCAATATTTTTTCGGGATTTCAGAAAATTCTTCGTAAGTTCAAAAAACTATTCAAATTTTGGAAAATTGTTCAAGACATTTTGAAATGGTGTTAAGTCTGATACTGCCATTAGTTCTTTAAGAGTTGCATTGTATATTCGCTGCCAAAGTTCTTTGGTCGTAGTGGCTAGCAGCGAGCGTGCATGAGTAGGCAGTCATGGGTTTGATTCCCAACAATCGCGCACTATCGGCTTTGCAATTTTCACCCTCGCATTCATGTCACACCGCAATGGGTTGGCCTAGTCCGATGCACCCTGTGTGATGGAGCGTGTATTTGTCGCAAAATGCGGTCAATAGGAGCTCCATTATAAATGTTGGCCTGGCATAGCATGACCGTGAGTCGTCCCGGGTTGCTTGTCTGCCTTCCGTGCCTTTTGTTTTTACAAATTCAAAAAATAAAACAAATTAATAAAATAGAAATATAAAGAATAAGAAAATACAAGGAAAAACTAAAAAATTAAAGAAAAGTCTAAAAATAAAAAAATTGTAGAAAAGACCTAATTACTGTTGGGAAACGTAGTAATTTTAAAAAAAATTCTACGCACACGTAAGATCATGGTGATGCATAGCAACGAGAGGGAAGAGTGTTGTCTACGTACCCTCGTAGACCGGAAGCATTAGCACAACGCGGTTGATGTAGTCGACATCTTCACGGCCCGACCGATCAAGCACCGAAACTACGGCATCTCCGAGTTCTAGCACACGTTCAGCTCGATGACAATCCCCGGACTCCGATCCAGCAAAGTGTCGGGGATGAGTTCCGTCAGCACGACGGCGTGGTGACAATCTTGATGTTCTACCGTCGCAGGGCTTCGCCTAAGCACCGCTACAATATTATTGAGGATTATGGTGGAGGGGGGCACCACCCACGGCTAAGAGATCAATGATCAATTGTTGTGTCCATGGGGTGTCCCCTTGCCCCCGTATATAAAGGAGTGGAGGAGGGGGCCGGCCAAGGAGGGTGGTGTGCCCTAAGGGGGAGTCCAACTCCCACAGGGAGTAGGCCTCCCCTTTTTCCTCTTAGGAGTAGGAGAGCGAAGGAAGAGGAAGGAGGGAGGAAGGAAAGGGGGGCCGGCCCCCCTCCCAATTCGGATTGGGCTTGGGGGGGCCCTCCCTTGCTCCTTTCCCCTCCTTTCCACTAAGGCCCAAGAAGGCCCATATACCTCCCGGGGGTTCCGATAACCTCCCGGTGATCCGGTATTATCCCAATCTCATCCGGAACCTTTCCGGTGTCCAAATATAGTCGTTCAATATATTGATCTTTATGTCTCGACCATTTCGAGACTCCTCGTCAAGTCCGTGATCACATCCGGGACTCCGAACAACCTTCGGTACATCAAAATATATAAACTCATAATGAAACTGTCATCGTAACGTTAAGCGTGCGGATCCCTATGGGTTCGAGAACAATGTAGACATGACTGAGACACGTCTCCGGTCAATAACCAATAG
>NW_024115220.1:0-29471 GCF_003073215.2 Triticum urartu
TTAATCCAACGAGGGAAAGGAGGGGAGTCCGACTCCCGGTAGGAGTAGGACTCCTCCAGGTGCACCCCTTGGGCCAGCCGCACCTCCCCCTCTCGCTCCTTTATATACGGGGGCAAGGGTGCACCCCATGACACACAAGTTGATCTTCGTGATCGTTCCTTAGCTGTGTGCGGTGCCCCCTTCCACCATATTCCACCTCGGTCATATCGTAGCGGTGCTTAGGCGAAGCCCTGCATCGGTAGAACATCATCACCGTCATCACGCCGTCGTGATGACAAAACTCTCCCTCAACACTTTGCTGGATCAGAGCACGAGGGACGTCACCGAGTTGAACGTGTGCAGAACTCGGAGGTGCCGTACGTTCGGTACTTGGATCGGTCGGATCGGGAAGACATACGACTACTTCCTCTACGTTGTGTCAACGCTTCCGTTGCCAGTCTATGAGGATACGTAGACAACACCCTCTCTCGTTGCTATGCATCACCATGATCTTGCGTGTGCGTAGGAAAATTTTGAAATTACTACATTCCCCAACACCTTACTATTCACAATACCACTCCATGAAGATGCAATACTCTCCTAATCTGCATGGCAGGTTGATATATATCTTAATGTGTTCTAAGTGGCTCATTAAAGAAGAGATGTTATCCTGCAGAACATCTTTTGAAGAACACACCTATATGAGTCTGATTGTCAAACGTCGCAATCTATGAGAGTAGGGTTCTCTCTAGTAAACTCAGGAAAGGTCACAGAGTATGACGTATAAGCTCCACCCGCGGGGAAGACCCACGGTAGCCACGTATGGGTCAAGGCTTTATGTGAAGCTCGATTCGCAGAAAACTTGCAGTTCAAGGCCCAGTCCACTGTTCAAGTTGCTTACTAGTGTAGTATAGAGTTCTAGGTGGAAGTTCAACTTAACAGTGTCCACTGCAGTACCGGTATACAAAACAGTGTTTTGAAACCAAAGGCAATTTCTGTGTGCCTCTGGGATCTGGTGGGGGATTGCTGGAATTTTGTCTATTTTGGGCCTAGCCCAATAGCAGTTTCAGAAATTCCTAATAAATCCTGGAGGCCCACTTAGCCCATTTGTGCAAGGCAAGGAATACTACTAAAGTTTAGCCCCACATTGCTAGTTGAGTGGGAGTTGGACCTCCTTATAAGGGAGGTTCTTTCCCCACTTGTATGAGCATGAGAACAAGAGGGATATCCACGCGCGCTCCTCCTTCACCGCCCGCCTTGCCACGCCACGCCACGCCACGTCACGCCTCGTCAGGACGCGCCGCGGGTTGCGGGAATGAGCCGAGCCGATATCTAAATTTTTGCCACGCACTACGGGTATATGAAAGGTCACACGAAAGCTGAAAAGATTTTTGCGAAAGTGGAGTTCGAATGCGAACGGTGCAGCCCTTCGGCTGCTAGTTGTTCGCTTCGCCTCCGTCTCTTCGTTTCGCCTCCCGTCGCTGCCCTCTCGCCTCCTTCTCTTGCGCCTATAAAAGGGAGGTCGCTCCTCCCAGAGAGACGCACCAGAACCTCTTCCTCCTCTCGCCACAAGTTCCTGAGCACTGCGTTGCTGCTACGATCTTCCCCATCCCGGCTTGCGGCGTGCACCGCAGGTCGGGACAGTAGGCCTCCGAAACCGCACCTTTTGAGTCCTATACGGGAGAAGGGTGATACGGTTTTTGGGGAGCGCTCAGCGCGACTGTTGGCTGCTTCATCACGGACGATCCGGTCGCCGACGACGACTTCTTCCCCGACGTCCACGATCTCCTCGACGACATGGCAGGCGAGGACACCGACCCCAAGTCCAGCACTTCCACTGCTGCTGTCCCGTACGTGTTCTTGCTCTTTCTGTTAGATGTCATGACATAGTTCTTTGTTCTACTTTCCGTCCTACATGTGTTAGGTTCTACTTCATATATGCAACTTCATCTAGTGTCTGTTCTAGATGTGTTTAGTTCAAGTTCATATATGCAGATGCTCTTTACCTTCTCTTTGTACGAACGCATGACTTGTTTTATCTCTACTATATTAGTCATGCTTTATCTAGTATTTTTGTTAATAAAATCATTCGGTAAATTGCTCATATTTCCAACAGTATGCAACAACATCACGAAAATAAGATGGCTCTGTACGCTGGAGCAGATTGATTAGCACATGCATCTATATGCATCGTGACTAGCTAGATAGATTAACATGAGTAAGTCCGCGCGTAGGTAACTGCGTCGATCGACTTGACTGGCTCGACCACTAACTAAACTGTGCATGCATGGCATGAGTCTGGTTCTGTGTATTTATAGTGCTTTGAGTAATGAAAGAAGACCGTGAGGGCTGGAGCCAAGATGTAGACTGTGTGTGACCAAGGAGAAAAGCCTTTGGGCAAAGGCTGTTGGTTTCTTTTTGGTGAAGTGTGTGTGCATCATGGTTTTCTTCCTGGTTTGTCCTTGTGTTATTGAGAGAGAAAAGAGTGAAACTCAAGAGATAGTTTGAGAGGATAGGAAGAAGCAGCGGTGTTGCGATCAAGCGTCGCCAATAGGAAGAAAATAAGCTTGCTTGTTTTTTTTCTTTGGATCAAGTGAAATCGTGCACTAGCTAGTCAGGAGCTCAAAAAACAAAGTGACCCCTTGTGAAAAGAAACCCTAGGATGGGGGACATGTGCCCCTCCCCCACTCCCCTGCTACATACTGCTTCACTTCCACTCACTGCCCTCGTCTCTTGTCCCAGACCCTCCTCTCCTCCTCGGCACCCGAGCAGAGCTAGAGGAAGATCGACCGAAGATGAGCTTTTTTCTTTGGGCGAGCTTCATCAATCAAGTTTGCTAACAAGCTTTTTTCCTTTTTCCTACTGATCGATGTATGTACCTACACTAGTATCCGGAGGGAGATCTTTCCTACTGATCGATCTATGTGGCCAATCTTTGTATTTTTTTTTCATTTTTCCTATTGATCAATTAGGTTCATCGATCTCAGGGTTTCAACCTCTAGCAAACATGCATGTGCGTTGTAACGGGAGATGGAAAACATAACACATGTCTCTTATGTGATAATCATTCTCAAGACTCTTCACATGTGCAATGACCATTCAACATTAATGATGAGCCTCAAAAACAATGACAACATGCCGAACAATGGACCCACCGAGGTTAGGTTTTCATGATGCAAATTTGAAACATGAGACGTGGTCCTGAGTTGGGTTAGTTCAGCTTATTATTTCATTCAGAAATTTAATAGTAAATTTGAAAGAAATTATATTATTAATAATTTTGGACATGATGTCATGAGCTAAATTTAGAAGTAAAATGAAAAAAAGAATATTATGAACAAATTTAAAGGTGATAATAGAGTCAAGCAGATTAATCTGGAGTAACAGTGGCCGCAAGAAAACCTGCATGTTTGTGTTAGGTGAGATCAGGAATTGATACCTTGTCGAGACCTCCTCCCCTTCCAATCCCCACCTGACGGTGGCTACTATTGTGAACTCCAAACCCTAGCTCCCTTATCCCAGACTCTAACACTGCACCTTTTCAATTATGTCCTAATGTAGTGCGCCTTGCTGCTCCTGAGCGTACATATTATACATCTCTAGCCCCCACTAACATATTTCTCTCAACATGCAAGCATGCCACATCATCAAGCAACATGCATGGCAAAAGGACCACCACAACATGTATTCATGCATAAGAAAATGTCCACCTCAACATGCAAACATAAATGAGATATTTAATAAATATTTTACAATATATTAATCAAACACAATAAAGCATATGGATTTACAATTTTTTAGTTTCGTAGTATTACTGTTCACATTCCATATAAATCAAATATCATCGAAATATAATGCAAATATTCCCGCAACAACGTGCGGGGTATCATCTTGTTCTTAAAAAATTGATCCTCATTACTAGCAATTCTCTTTACATGCACACTGTGCACGTCATGATGGCATGATGTCAGGTCAGTGATCAGTTTCCAAAGAACCTCTCCACCTATGCAATTCATTATTCACTTCTCCACACCAAATCTGCAGCGTCATTGATTTTTCCTTTATACTTATCCATGACTGGTCGCTGAACCGAGCGACTCCTTTCTGCTGCCGTAACCAACAAATGAGCCAGTCTAGTTTTTTCTCTCTTTCACGGGCACGTTTTACTCCCGAACCATAAAAACGCCTGACCGGCCGCATGTAAAGCCAATGGGGTCACCGCCTCACCACACCCTTATCCTGTCTGCACTCCTCTCCCGATCCCTCTCTTTCTCTGCTCAGGTTGCCTCTGCGGCGCACAGCACCTCTGTCCTTGCCACCGGGTTAGTGGTTAACCACGACCTACACTGTGTCGTCGATCTACCATTGCTCAGAAGTTGCAGATCCGCGGAGAGCGACCACACTCTGCCTAGAGAAGTCGCCGGTGATGCCATCTTCTCGCATTGGCCATGTGAAAGGTGGGAGGATCCAGAACTGGGCCATTTTTCTTGCCCTTGCGAGTTAATAAATAAATTATGCAGGTGAACCTTCCATCCTATTTCCGTTAGTGACTTCAGCGACTGATGTCTTTGCTGATTCATTTGGTGATAATCTACCAACAGCAAATTGGTCGCCACAGCTCGACTCACAACAAGTGCATCCACCATGTTATCCGCCAACACCCGCGCCAAAGAAGGAACCCTTCCCGGCGGCGGCGAGGCACACGACGAAGCAGTCTAACGCATGAGTGGCTCTACGCCGAGGCAAGTGGAGGATAGCCACGACAAACGTTCCTCACATACTGGCAGGGGTTTCATCTCGGCTGCGTTGGGTTCAAGCTGCCAACTCTACCATGGTTTCATCTCTACGCCAAAGCAGTCTGATGCATGCGTTGGCCGAGGCGGCGAGGCACACCACGAAGCAGTCTGACGCATGCTTTGGCCGAGGCGGCGAGGCACACGACGAAGCAGTCTGACGCACGAGTGGCTCTACGCCGAGCCAACTGGAGGATAGCGGCGACACACGTTCCTCACATACTGGCAGGGGTTTCATCTCGGCTGCGTTGGGTTCGAGCTGCCAACGCTACGACGCCGTGTGTAGTATCTCCGCCTCCCCTTCCTCCCCCATCTTTGTTAGTAACTTTCAGGGTGATGTAACTATTCATTTTTGGAGAATACAAATGGTGTTTTCAAGTATTGTATATCCTCTCTTGGTGTCATAAATGTTATGCAGGCACTAGATTTATGCATGAGCAAATATTCGTCGTTCAAGTCTTACACTAATAAGAAGCAATCTGTTCCCGTTCCATTTTTGCTCTATGTGCCACGATCTGTAAGTAACCTCCCTCAATCAATTTTTTGTTAAATATCTTGATGTATACACAAGGCATCATAAATTCACTTGCTGCTTTCTGAACAACATACTGAAGTCAGTCTTCTTTCGTGCTTCTTGTGGATTGATTATGAGCATTGCGTGCTAGATGGTAAAAAAACAAATCAATCAATTTCAAAGTGATATGTTACTTGGTGCAATCTAACTCTGAATGTTTTTCTACTTTTTATTTTCTTACTGAAGATTACTTCCCACACACGCTACAATCTGAAGGTACATGCAAATTTTATGTTTCTGAGTTGAGTCATATACATGTTACTGCAAATCATGATGGCCTGCTTCCTATTTCGTTTAAATTTCAAAATAGTTCCTTCATCTTTCCCTCTGTGTAAGTGTTCCATGTAGGTTTTAGGTAAAGAGAGTATACTATGGATGCATAAATTGGTTATTCTGGAGATTCTTTCATTTGGTCGATGGCAGATCACTAAAACGGAGTAGTGTTCTAGAAATTATGAACTTTTTCGCAGGGACATAAATTATGAACACTATAATCTCGTAAGACAACAATTTATATCTTTACTGAACATTAACGATCTACTTTTGCCCATTTTATTTTCTTAGCCACACTGAAGAGTTCCTGGCATTACAAGCTTCTCAAAATATCACAAAGATACGTGTCTGTATAGACTATCTAGGTACACACCAAAGATCCCAAAATAAGCAATTAAAGTGTATAGATTGAGCTAACTTTCCCTGATACATTATATTTGCGCAAAACCCTAGATTTCATCAACTCTGTTTATCATCCACTAGGGAAGCCAATGCTATTATCTACCCGATGCAACTCATGTTCTTCCATTCCCTTTTTAGGATCATATTTGGCCGTACCTTGCTATATTCCGTGAATTGCTTAAGACGTCCAACGAAATTACTTTTAGAAAATGCAGAAGTTTGCTTTAAGGGCATGCCATCCATAATCTTCTTTGTCATTCATCATGTCTTCTTGTATAATTAATTATAATGAGATATAAATATATCTTCTCTGGAAAACTGAAGTATATTGGTATTTACATGCTGCTTTTGTCTTGATTTTCAGTTTCCTTTTGGCGATTTTTTTTGTGTTAATATTTGACATTACTTGAACATGTATGCATACAGCCTGGACTCTCAGTGTTGCCTACTATGAGGAAAATGAAGCACGGTAAACCTACTTTTTACCCACACCTATATACATAGTATCCGGTCATATTATCTTATATCCCTATTTCTCTAACTGAGTTAGCTTTGCATCAACTTTTCATGCCATTTTTTTAAATATAATGTACTGATCGGTGGATTAGTTTCTTAATTTTTCTACAGACTAATGACATTTGATTACCTCCAGCTAATGACATTTTTTTACCTCCTGAGTGTGGGATACGGATCAAAGTACATGTACACGGGAGTTCGGTTGGAGATTGGACATAGTCAAGACTTGGGCTATAGCTTTCTGGTGACATTTTAATTGTAGCTCGGAAGTATTCTTCCCTTGCAGGTGAAGTGGAGGTGGTAGCCAATGTATTGGAGCATTAAATCAGTTGGTTCCACAAGTAAATGACCATATAATCCTCTATTCTGATTGTGTTTGTTGTCCAAACTTTGAATGATATAAGTAGGAGGATCGATCTTATTTACCTGTGCACCATCAGTCATGTATCACTCTTAATTATATTGTTGTCAAATAACAATCATTTATTCACTGATTTACTAATCCTTTCAATAGTCAAATTGCAGAGTACAACAGTAATTTTAGGCAATATTTTCCGCAGCAATGCTTGGGGAATCATCTAGTTGATTCAGAAGAATATATGTATATAAACTGATGAAACTGCATATGAGAAAGCAAGGTGGAATTATTTAATGGATGAAAATATTATTTTTTTGAAACCAAGGGAAAAGATTTGCCTCATTCATTAAATAAGGATAAGGTGAAATACAAGGTACATCATTTGGCTTAACTCGAAGCCCATCAGATCAATTCTAAATCATCAACTACTCTCGCGGTATAATATTGCTCAAATGCTTGGCGTCCGCCATGACCCAAAGCCTCGACTATTCCTGAATGCTCTTGAGAATATAGAATGGACGTGTCAATTTCTTTCTGAAAACTCTGGCATTTCGCTCGTTTCAAATAACCGAACTAACAAGTATGGTGATAGATGCCATGGCCTTCTGGTGCGCAATGTAGGGTCTCGACATGTTATTGCTTGCCGGAGCGCAAGGATGTCAAATTAGTCCATCTGGAGACTTCCCAGTCCAATCCAATCCTTGACTAATATCCAAACTCACAAGGTGAATCTACATTTGTAGAACAGCTGGGTGCCATTTCGTTGGCGCGCCTGCACAAGGTACACACCTGCAGTTGTCCCATCCTCTGTTCTACAGATGGTCCGCTGTACAGTGCCTTCCTTGAAGAGCCAGTCAAGAGAAGAACATGACCTTGGGAGGGGCCCTGACTTTCCAAACATACTTGTTCATGGTAGTGAGAGTTGACCCAAAGAATTGGGCCCTGTAGCCCGAAGCCGCTGAGTACTCACCATTAGGCAGGAGTTTCCAAGTGATGCCATCCTCCACATCCTTGAGAAGATGAACATGCTCGAGGTGAAGCCAAAGGTTAACGAATTACACGATGTGGTCCATAGTGAGAGAAGTGGCCGGGTTGATCTTGTGGACCTAGGCATTGTCACGCATGGCGTGACGCACCATCCACACCTTGTGTTTGGAAGCCGCAACGATGAGGGTGTTCAAAATATGCCCTAGAGGCAATAATGTTTATATGTTTATAATTAAGAGTTTATATTCTATTTTATAACTGCTATGATCCTGGAATATGCGATTCAGTGAAAAACTCATATTCACGCGTGGAATGATAAACGGTAAAATAATATTCCTAGTCTCGCGTCTAAGACTATCTCAAGTGTTGTTGGTGATCATGTTTTCAGATCTTAGGATAGCGTTAAGTGTAATGATAGTCGTAAAACAACATTAAGAGTATGACCTTAGAAGAACGATCGTATTACTTTGAGATAATATCGTAAGAAGTCAATTGTTATAACACGAAGTGTTAACGTGTGATTTCGTTCCTTATACCATGAGAGTATCATAATCACTTCTTACCGTACAATGAACTTTGGGGTTGCTCAAACGTCATCTGTAAGATGGTGATCATAACGACAACTTCCAGGTTCATCGGAAAGTTTGACATGGGACTAGATATCTCGAGAGTGAAATTTGCTCCTCCAACGATGCAGAGATATTCTTAGGGACATCTTGGTGTGACTTCATCCATCATCGTCTGGCCAGACACAGGTGACTATGTCATGGGGATGCCGGAACATGTTAACGAGAAACAAGAACAAAATCGGTAATGAGGAGACCGGTATAGTGAGCATTTGTATGAATCAAGAGGATACCGATATATCTCACCTAGGGTTTTGTAAAGTATCCTGAAGCGGATAAAATAGCACATGATAACCAGATGTTCACTCAAATTTCATTTGTGTACTCATCGGGGTCATATGGACGTCCACAGTTCCGTTACCAGTCATTGAACGAAAGGTTTTGTTCATGTCTATGATTACCGAACCTACAGGGTCACAAGCTTAAGATAATTATGATCTGCATATTTTTGAAATAGTTCTACTAATATACGAAATAGTTTTGAGAGGAACCGAAAGCATTTTGGAGTTTATCGGGCAACACCGGGTATTATTGATAAATAATATATAGGTGGAAAATGTTTCTGGTGATGTTAAGTTAATAATAAAAGGCTCTAATAATAGTTAGGATTCTATGATATTTAATTTAATATCAACCGGTCTTAAAAGGCCAAGTGATGAATAGCATATTGGACCACTTGGGCCCAATAGTGGTGTGGTGCCCCCTTCTCCCCATGAAAAGGAGCGGGAGAGGTCGAATTGGAGGGGGGTGCCCCTCCTCTTGGCCGGTTAATGTGGGGACACTCCCTCCTTGTGCGGCGCCCTCTCCTTTCCCTCCAATCTATGTATACTAAAGGTTTTGGGCACTTTTGAACACGCAAGTTTTTTGAGGCTCCTTTAGTTTTCTAGTCTAGTTCTAGTTGTTCCAATTAGAGTTAGAGCTAGATCCTATAATCCTCCTAATTACAAGCCCATTGTGGTTCTAATCTCCTCCCTCTAATTCTCCGGCGACAATTAGCTCTTGATGGTGAAGCACTGCCGGACCGAGAAGATCGTGCGCTTGCAATTTGTAGAGAGGTCGTGCTTTCGGTCTTCCGTCTGAGGGATCATTCGTGAGCAGTTTAGGGGATCATTCATCTACGGTCCGAGGGATTTAAAGTACAATCTACACCGACTCTTCTTCTGCTGCAACTCGGAGTTGGTAAAGATCCGATGCAAACCACATCTTCATAGTGTTCCTGGGTGATTGTAGGGTGATTTTTTTCTACTGTGTTTCCTAATAGTGGCATCATGAGCGGTTCTATGAGTAGATGCAGGTTTCGATCTAGGTCACATTTCGTTGTGAGGTACTGAAGTTCTTGCTATGCTTCCCTCGAGTGTTGCTTCGTTTCAGTTCATTGACGACATGATGTAGCTTTTCAGAAATTCTAACAATCGATCGGCTCTAACTGTCGTCAATCTGCTAACAATTCTTTGGGCGTCATCATAGTCAAGAATAGTGAACTCACACAAACACGAGAGGGCAATGAAGATGTTTGATCTTCTAGGGGGGCAGGCATATTGACGAAGTTTAGTGTGGGAAATAAATCAGATTTTGTTGTACTAAATACATGAGAAACATATAAAATTGATATATTACTGAGTTCTTAAGCATGATCGGTTTGGATAACTAAGT
This sequence comes from Triticum urartu, assembly GCF_003073215.2. Taxonomy (NCBI): domain Eukaryota; kingdom Viridiplantae; phylum Streptophyta; class Magnoliopsida; order Poales; family Poaceae; genus Triticum; species Triticum urartu. The sequence goes on from NW_024115220.1 coordinate 10,162, forward strand.
TTTCAATGTGGCTCGAATTAATCTGTTGGATCTGTAATGTGTTTATTTTTTTATTAACATATTTTACTGATAGTATACCAACTCTCGTTTAACATGGACAATATATACCTTATATATGTTGTAGGGGAACAATGGGAGACACTAAGGTTTACCATCGAGGTTTGCACATGCCTGGTCCCTTGACTAATAGCACATTATTTTGCAATTGCAAGAATCATCCTAATATTTATTTTTTACTTTTGGTTTTGCACATGTAGGTCCTACTGTCAGAGGTTTAGACACACTATTTGACCCATTTTATGTATGGAGAAATGAGATGTCCATGAATATCAGTCAAATCAAGAAACTCAAAAAGATTGCTAGAATAATAAAACTAGCGATGAGAAACAACAAGATATTTGTCTGCACAATTTTTTCGTTTGCGTTGTTTAAAAATTTAGAAACGATATTTATGCATATCTTTGTTTCTAGTCCTTTCCAAAGCAATTCACCGATGATTACCTATGAAATCACATGTGTGGTCAAGAGGCGAGGGAGGTATTCATTCACCGCCCGTGGTATAATATTGAAGTCTTCCTCAAGAGGATAAATGATGGGCGGGCAATCATCCACAGGCACTGGCCTAAAGTTGCGAGGACCTTGAACATGATTGAAGGATCAATTCTAGGTGTTAAATTTCTGGTGCACTATTATGTGTCTTTGGTGTAATGTGTTTCAAATATTTTCAGATTTGTAGAGTATTACACAATGTATCAGACCTGGCCGTTATAAGGGTTTAATACCACTCAACACAGATGAATAATACATCTATATTTTCCAAATGAAACATTCTGTCGATAATCCATACACTCACTGCTAGCTAAAGTTAAAGAACAAATCACTACTAGGGAAAAGCCTAGCAGTAGCGCGGGTTTTGGGTGTATCAGTAGCGCGGGCGCCCACGCTATTGATACGGCGCCACAGCTAACTTGTAGCAGTAGCGCGTGTTGACACGCGCTACTGCTATACATGGTTAGCTGTAGCGTGCGTTATAGTACAACGCTACTGCTAATTATCTGTAGCGGATCTTATACCCCGCACTACTACTATTACTTTCAAAAGCAAAAAAATATCTCGATCCCGTGCGCGTTGTCAATGGCAGCAGTTGTTCGATCCAGCGATGGTTGGGGTCGCCGGAGGCATGAACGAGCAGCGGCAGACCAGATCCGGTGGTGGCTGTTGGAGGAGGGCCTGTTTCCATGGAAGAGCAAGGCAGCGGCGTGGGGCTCCTCTTCCCGACCATGCCAGATATGGTCGTCCATGGCGACTACCTGCACGGGCATGGACATGGGATTGTGAGTCAAACCAGAGGGAGAGAGAGAAAAGGAAAACCGAGGGAGAGAGGAAGGAGATGGAGGGAGTAGCGGGGCTGGTCACCGGTGGTTAGGTCTCCGGCGTGGTGGCGCGAGGCGGCGGCCTCCTAGACGCCGGTGGAACACCGGCGAGCTCCTAGACGCCGGTGGCGCGAGGCGGTGCCCTCTTTCGGTGCCATGAAGGAGGAGGGGCGCATGGGCAAGAGGTCAATGTGAGAACGTATGGAGAGAGAGAGAGAGGAGGTAAGAAAGTAGTAGCAGCGCGCTTTCGGTACAAGCGCTACTGCTAACCGGGATCAAAAGTGTGCCCGATTTGAAAATTAACAGCAGCGACCTCAGAAAACCGCGCTACTGCTACAGCTATAGCAGTAGCACGGCTCGCGGCACCGCGCTGCTGCTAAATGGAGTTGGGTGGGCACTGTCGGTCGATATTTGTAGCAGCGCGGGTTACGCCGAGCGTGCTACTGCTAAGCACTTGTCAGTAGCGGGTTTTCTACACCCGCGCTACTGCTAATTAGCAGCAGCGCTCCTTTTTAAGCCGCGCTGCTGCTAAGATTTTGTGTATAGGGTTTTTCTTATTAGTGAATCTAGGTTCTCGTTATAGCATAGAATGATGTACGATTGTCCTCAAAGCGCTACATCCATGGCACAATCGAGCATGTACTACCGTTGCAGATGAACACCAAAGAAACAGGCATCAAATAGATAACCCACAAAAAATAAGTCCAATCTCTGGAGTTTTTACCATCGGTCAATCATGCCCGCCTATCCATGGGAGCCAATATATGTGTCACTTGGAGTAGGGGATATTTAAGCGGATTGGGAACGACGAAAATATGGAATGATAACTGGATAATGAGGACAAATATGATGAGGTCTATTGTTTTCGAGTTGCAGACCTGCCCAAGATGATGTCTGAGTTGATTGATGATTCAATTGAATTGGGAGTTAATTAAGGAAATTTTATACCCATTTATGCAGCAACGATATTACAAATAATGATTTTTTTTGAGAAACGTTGATGGTTACTAGTCATGTAACTTTTAAAATGCTGGAGTATTTAGTGTTTGGTCAGCATATTGGATGAAAGAGGGTACAATAAGTGATGGTGCAGAATAGGGTTGCTCATGGGGCAGAGCACGCGTGGAGGAACATATTAGGATAAACGCGGGACAAAGATTTACTTAGATTCAGGTCCTCATGGTGAGTAATGCTCTACATCTTGCATGTCATAATATTGATTTGCCTCGTATGAGGGAAACCATATGTTGGATGCCGAGTCAGTTTGCATGGCTTGTCGCTCAAGTTGATCTACTAATACGCATCTAGTAGTACAAATAAGAGGCCTTCTTTTGGAGGAGGCCCACTATTGGGCGAGGGATCTCGGTCATGTTGGTGCCCTAAGGCCGGCCAATTGTTGGGCTTACCAGTAGGAAGGCCATCCCAGGTGTGGGCACCATCACTAGCCCCCGAATGTGTCTGGAGTTGAAGTCCTTTTCCCTTTAGGAATGAGAACTAGGCGGGCACCTGTTGTCTTGGGAAAAAACGTGACATGTCCTCATAGGTCCGGCTTCAGAGATCTTCAGGCTCGCCAAACGTATGACCTCCTTGAATAGGTTGAAGATGACATGATTTGTCCGGCTCATCGCCCCGAGGAGGAAGTCGAGGGCAACCGTGCATGGCAATTAAGGTGTCCAACCTCCCTATCTTCCTTGTTCGAGACATTAGTGCTGTGATTATTCTTCCTTGTTGGGGGCATGATAGTGCACCTGGTGGGTATAGGCCCGAGGCCTTCAGCCAACTCGTGGGCGATTGCGACGTGCTCAGCAGTTTGCACGCAGGAGGTGGTGCTGTTGGACGCTGTGGTGGCATCAATGGATGTCAGACTGGCAAGGATGATGCGGATCTCTTTTCTAAAGATGGGTCAGCGGTTTAATGATTATGGCGGCTTCTAAAACATATGCATGTGGTGTACGTTTTAGATTTGCTGCACCGGTTGTAAGTTCCGATACGTTATTTGGATGGATAGGCAGCACACCGGTTTTAGATATGAGGAGCGAGAGCACTCCATATTATTAAGTTTGTAGGTGTGAGTAGTGGTTTGGTATGGCTTGATATATGTTCTTGTTAGAGTTTGGTTGAATAATTAATAAAGATGGTTGTATGCGTCGATTGACCGTAGAGGCCAGAAGTTTTAACCTCCTTTTCCAAACAAATAAGAAGGTGAAGGGTATTCGTTATCTTTTTAAGGGCAAACCATGTGTCGGCTCGACCACGAAAGCGGGAAACAATGTGATCTGACGGGCTTGAATGTCTGAAGGGGTATTTATGGAGGAATTAAGAAGCTGTTTGAATACATTTATCTCTTGTGATTTTGCTCATGAGTTTATCTGGTCGAATTTTAAAGCTCACAGTCTAGGTAGGCATCATTTATCTTTAGATCAGGTCGTCATATATGGTCGGGACATCCTCATTATCCCATTGTTATCTCTGTAAACATACCAATTTGAGTAATTATAAAGCCTAGCAGATTAATCTAGAAAAATCAGTCCCGTCAAGTTTATTTATTTTATGTTCGGGTGTGTAATTGCCACCGGATACATACACGACACAAAGATTAAGAAAGTAACTTCTTTAGATTCCCTTCTGGACCTAGGTTTGGTTACATGATCTTGAGACTATCCACGAACCTTGTCCCTTCAGCCAGCGCCCTGAAGTTCCCCTTGACATACTCAACATTATCGATGGCCTTGTACGTCGCCTCGCCTAGCTCTGGGAGCGGCTTCACCACACCGGCAACACAAGCATCCTGAAACATCACCACAGTGGCCCGGCCTTTCTCGGCGTCCGCCAGCACCCTGTGCTCGGCGCTCTTATAGGTGCCATTGGTGAGGATCTGGAGAATGTCGCCGACGTTGATGACGAAGGCGCCTGGCAGCGGGTTCAGCGGGTACCACCTTCCGTTTTTCCTCACCTGCAGGCCGGGCGTGTCGTCCACATGCAGCAGCAGCGTCAGGCCGAGGCCGTCGTGGTGCGGCGTGATGCCGATCACCTTGTCCGGGTGGCAGCACGGAGGATAGTAGTGGAAGGCAACACTCTGCGTCTTGCCCTGGAAGGTTCCCATGAGCGCCTCCTGCTCAACGCCGAGGTCACTCGCCATGAACACCGTAAGGCGGCTTGTGAGATTTGACATCTCCGTTGAGTACTTGTCAAGTGCGTCCCTGAATGATATGTGTACATGTATATTTATATGTACGCCCGCGAAGGAAACGAAGCAAACGGAGCAATGCAGCATGTAATTAACTTAAGCAAGAGATAAAGAGAATTATGACCTAAATGTTGACGGATCGGCAGGCCAAAACTCATTGTTCCTTTGCTCGTGTTGCTGCGTCACGAGGATTAGACTCTCTGCCCAGTCCAACTTTTCAGACGACGCGCTTGGATGGCCACTGCCTTCTTCTTCTCCAGCGGCAAGCCAAAGAACTGCAGAGTGTTATCTTGCATATCTTGTACAACTGTTTCATCGACTCCATGGTTTGTTAACTGCGAATACAGAGGATGTAATTTTAATTTATTCCGCGTCAAACAGAGGATGTATATTTGATAGACGGAGAAATAGCCACTAGCCTAGTGGCAAGGGTGTGCAGTGGCGCACTCTGCGGCCAGGATCCGACTCTCGCCGGGAGCGAATTCCTGGTTCATCATCCGGGTGGGCTCTTTCTATAAAAATTTGTCCCGACTAGTGTCCATGGATCTCATTTTGTATATTTGATAGATGGATAGTCCGGTAGATAGATCAACAAATTAAAGTGTAGCAAGTCCACATGGTGTCTGGGCATGGTTACCATTTCCAGTGAAATTTCACCAGAACTTTGAAAAAATTCAGTCATGTTAGCAGGATAGTTAGATATACAAAAATATTTGATTTTTTTGTCAACATATTTCTCTAGCACAGAACTTGGAGCTAAATAAAGAAAACCCAAACTTATGTCAAGTTTCCTAGAATTCTGGTTGGATTTCAGTCCAACAATTCTTTTTGAATGTTTTCAGTCATTTCAGTAAAACAGTAGGTATGCCAAAAAAAATTACTTTTTGTCAAAAAGAGAAAATGGAATATTCACCGCCTCATGACATGGAGCCAAATAAAAAACACGAAAACTTTCATCAAGTTTCCTAAATTTTTGGCTGGATTTCAGTCAACTCAAGCGACAGTTTCTACCATGCATCCGGCCGAGCTGAGGATCTCCAGAAATTACAGAAATTAATTTCAGTGCAGTCGTGCGAGAAATTAATATTTCCTAGCGACCAAGATCTCTCACTCAAGGTTTTGGTTACCGAATGAGGCAATTTTACTGAGGGGGACTGATAAATGTGGTTACCACGGTTATCGAGAAATACCGACAAATACCGAGAATATTTCGAGTGAATTTTATAGTTGAATTTTTAATTCAAATAAGTGAATGAACGAATATTCAAACCAGAGACCTCTCAAAACAGGAACTAGGTTGCTACCAACATGCCATAACCAACTCTCATTGCATTAATTAGATCCTACATACTTTACTGTAAATCAAGTGTTTAAATTCAAAAATTTCAAAAAAATGGTATTTTTTGCTCGGTACGGCGATCTATCGAGGGGCACGAAAATACGCGATAACCATGGGAAATCTTGAAATTTCGACTGGTAACCAAAACCATGCTCTCACTACAATTTGTCGGGGGCCATTAAGAGCTGGTATACCAATATCAAAAGCAAGAGTGAATGGCTTCTCTCCAAACAATGCTATATATATGCGAATGCGAGCAAAGATAACAACCTGGAAGAAGCCCCAGTCTCGACACGCAGAGCCAAGCTTGGCAATCTCCGCGTCTGAGAACTCCGGGTGAAGCAGCCTCGCCATGTCTACAACCGGTAGCTCGTAGCTCTCGTCGCTGCCGACGACGACCCCGTCCCTGACCTCATCTGACCGGGCATACCTGTCGGGGATCACAGTGGAGTCTGCGAACGTGGCCGACGCGTCGTCCGTGATCTCGGCCCTGCTGATTACCTTGTCGCCGATACGCTCCATGGATCCTGCGTACTCTCCCCTCCGTGGGCGTCCTCCTCCCCAATGCTCACTGAATTGCCAGGTTTCTGTTGTTCTGTGTTGGCTAGGTGCTAGGTTGCGTTCTGCGCCCAGATGAGAATCCAGTGAAGTAGAGTGCCCAACTACCTAGCTAGTGGTTTCCACAGTGCTCAACTACCTACCTAGGTAGTACTGAAGTAGATTTGCTGGAATGCTGTCGGTGGTTAGCTATGGACGTTCGATGGTTGGAGGGGTATGTCAGTGATATATCCATGATTGATGATTCAGCTTCACTCCAACGCAACCCGACGACAAGTCATCGCGGCTTTTGGTATTATTTCAAAAAATGTCCTTGAATTGGAATAATGTTCGTGATTTCAAAAAATGTTCATGAATTTGTATATTGATGAATTGTTTTAATCAGATGAACAAATTTTGAATTTGATGAACATTTTTTGAACTTGATAAATAAAGTCTCCATTCAAAGAACCTTTTTTGAAATCAGATGAACCTTTTAGAAAATGGATTAACAATTTTTGAATCTGATGAATTTTTTAAACGGTTCTGGTGAACAAATTTTGGATCCGATGAACATTTTATTATTTAGATGAACATTTTCCATTTTTTTAACTTGATGGACAAATTCTCAATTCAAGAACACTTCTCTGAAATCGGATGAACTTTTTGAATTCAGTGAATTTTTTAATACAATGACAAAAAAATTAAAACTTATGGTAAAGAAATTTTGATTTCAAAACTTATTCAGATTGATGAAAATTTCAAAATTATGGTTTAAGAAATTTTTAATATGATGACATATTTTTGAATTTCATGAACATTTTTTGAATTAGTTGAATGTTTTTCTACATCAGTTGAAAAAATGTTCATGATTTTAAGAAAATCACGAAAAAGAGAAAAAAATGAAAAAATAGAAGTAAGGGAAATGAAGAAGAAGAAAAATGGAAAAACAAATAAACTAAGACGAAAAATAGAATCGAAAAGGCAAAAAAAGTTAAAAAGGAGAAAAAACAAAAGAAGAAGAAGAAGAAGAAGAAGAAGAAGAAAAAACGGTTTGCGAAGGTGCTATAACCTTCGCAAAACCGGACATGATCTACCCGCGCCGAATAGGAGTAGCCCTCCTAATTAGCGCCTTAAGAACTATTTTTCGGAGCCGGAGCTCACATGAACAACACCTGAGCCAAACAGTTAGGATAGTAACTCATCTGTGCTCGTCCACTCCACCTCATTCCCTGCTTCCCCTCAGAAAAAAATAATCTCAGTCGCTCCTCACTCTCCAGAAAAAAAAACCCATTAGCTATTGGTTCTGGGGAAAACATATACACTTTTTTTTGGAAATTCATGAACAGCCAGTATTCAGGGAAATTTTTTGAAATTTTGAAAACAAATGGAGGAATTTGATTTAAGTTCCTAGTCTAATATATTTCATGAATTCTAGAAAAAGTTCAAGATATTACCATGAATTTGAGTAAAATTTAGGAATTAAAAAACCATAGTTTTTTGGAAAAATAGTTGACAAAGTTTTAAATTTTCATGGATTTTTTAAAAATGTCCATCAATTTTGAAAAAAGATCACGAATTTGAAAAGAGGACATCACCTTTGAAAAAAGAGTTAATGAATTTAAAAAATGGATATCGATTTTCAAAATAGGTTAATCAATTTTGAAAGAAAAAAGTTCATGAAATTGAAAAGGTTGACCAATTTTTTAAAAAAATTCACGAATTGCAAAAAAATCATCGATTTTTTTTATAAAATATTCATGGGTTTGATAAAAGTCCATGCATTCTTTAGAAAAAGGTGAAAAAAATGAAAAAACTTCACTGATTTTGAAAAAGTTCATGAACTTTGTAAATAGTCAACTAGAGAGTTAGCAAAAGAACTGAGAAAAAGTTCTTGGTTTGAAAAATGTTCACAAATGCATTTGGAAAGTCCTCACATTTGAAAAAATCAGAAGAAAAAGGGAAAAACTAAAGAAAATGAAAAATAAAATAAAATAAAATAACCGACTAAAAACCTGCCAAAATACCAAATGAAAAACACACACATTGCAATAAACCTGCCTATTGATGTGTTGATGATATGCTATTACGTACAAACATTCTCTCTTCTACTATTCGACATGAACTGCTTGGTTTTGGTTTTATCTGTCCTTCCCTTTCTCTGCTTTTAAAGCATGAAGAATTGCTAACTCAAAAGTTTTGTTTCTAAGCAGGCCACAATAGTATATGACATGTCAATTTTAATTTGTGGCCAGAGTTTAGTTTAGACTTGACATGGCATATTTAGTCATAGATATCAAATGTGAACTTATTGAGCTTTGTTTTAGTAGGTGATCAACTTACCGACTCATTTCTAATGTTGGGCAATGCCATATGACCAGGTTGGTCTACTCAACTTACCTTATTGTACTTAATTTTCCATTTTTATTTTCTCTAATTATTATTTACTATTTCATGCCTTCCTCTTTGTTGTGGCGATAATTTGATCAAATTGTAGGTATACTTCGGTTGTAGAGGGAGCGAAACCGATTACTGGATACATCTTTTACGTGAACATTTTATCAGCACCTATTTTTTGAAATGTGAAGTTGCAATACACTCATATCTCAGAGGCTTTGTACAAAATTGACAGATTATGTGCATTGTGAATGTTTTTAAAATGGTCTTTATTTATTCCATAGCTAGATGCTCTTGGCTGGAGAGTGCTTAGTGCATTTAGAAAGCAGACCGTGCATAATATCATGAAATGATCGACCACTACCATTCCAAAAACCATAGAATTACGCCTTAGGCAAATGGCGGGGGAACATGCCATGAAGCTATAATCATCCTAAACATTTGTTGAGGGGTTTTCTATCTCACTTCTAATTGTTTGATGCCAAAATTTAATGAACAAACTTTTCAATACATTAAACAAATGAAACTCCTTGTTCACAGAGAAGAAGAGATGATGTTCGAACCTTTAGAGATGGCGTCTTGACCATGATGAGATGTCAACGCCCAGAAGATGCTCATCGGTGCCACCTGATTAGAGGGATGGCCTGACTGGGGCATCAATGCCCCCGCCTCACTACTGGCAGTTGTGGACTATAGTCGAGGTGCAAATTAAGCTTCTGAATTGGATTGCACATGTAGGAGAAAGAAGGGAAGAATGGGTGAACGAAGAGATGGCAGCCACAATGTCTTCTTTATAGTTGTGTGCATCAGTCGATGAAGATGCCGGGGGTTATCTCCTTTTCAAAAAAAACTAAAAAACAATGTCCTTTTTTCATGTAGCAAGGAAGAAAGGGTTGCATTTTGCAGTGCTTGAAAGAAGAAGAAAAATTGCCAGATGGATTATTTCCATATGCCTTGGTTTGGCTCCTAGTACTAACATACTTTGGAAGGTACAAGAAAACTAATACAGGGGCAATGTGTCTATTATAAGGGCAAGTCACGGATACACCTTGGAAGGTTGGTGACCGCATTAGCTATCTATCCAATAAATTTGAATTAACATCTTGTTGGAAGAAAAATCACAACATTAAGGTGCTTCGATTTATGGTCTTTGCATAGAATAAATATGTAAAATAGATATCCATCCATGGCTTACCTTGGCAAAACCTCAAATTTTAAGGTACCTCCCCACTCAGTTGTCAATAACATAAATCATGTTCTGCATCTGACTTAGTAAACTGGTAAATGTATCCATCTATAACATAGTTCAAGGGGGTGTTTGGTTGGGATTAACTTTGGTTTATAAGCCAAAAGGCATGTGTTCATTGGTCTATTGCCTTTGGCTTTTGGTTTGTATAAGCCAAAGTTAAGCCCAACCAAACACCCCTACATATGCAAAGCACAAAGAAAAATTGCCAGATTAGGAATGGAATGTGTCCAACACAAACGCTTAATTTTATTGACAGAAAAGTAGGATCGGTCTCGCAAAGACTTGCAAATAAAATGTATACTACACACTAAACCAGGAAAAAACATGAAGAACCAAAACAACACAACATACAGATGCACATTTTGAATTATAGAGGAAACATCACCAAGCATATTAACCAGATCTATTATCCACATGAAGAGAGGAACTAGAAGCGCAAATTGCGGAAGGATAACACCTACTCTTTCTTTGACTTTCACCTAGGGCACCACCCTAGCGCCATGCTAGCAAAGCGATGAAGTTGCGTCCCTCAACCTCTACCTTCTACTCCAACGCTTTTTGATAGTAGGCGTCACCCCGCGGTTGTTCTTGATTGGTATGGAGTTGGAAGCAAATGATTGAGGTGGCACTGCCATCATGGACGTGCAGACTGCAGAACTCCACCCTAATTACCATGTGTGTACTCTATGGGGCTCATACCGACTCATCCCCACCCCCGTGACGATGGAGATCCACTATGCTTAGTATTAGAATTAGGGCTCACCGAATTTGGAAATGAAAACATTCATCGTTAAGGTTCCGTGTATGTTCCTTTTTTTCTTCTTATATGTTAAATGGTTGTGTTGGGTCATAATGAGTTGGAGTTCTTTTAAGCTAAATAGGCCAATGCCATGCGTTGCAACTGGAACACATGTATATATGGGTGTGATACAATCAGGAGATGTTATATAGAGTCAACTCAACCAAAAATTTGTCCGTGCCTTGTAGGGATGACAGTTTTGCCCATCGGTATGGGTACCTGTGGTTACCCTACCGAAAAACAATGGGCATGGCCAAGACTTGGCATGATTTTGTACCCATGGATAATGGGTATCCATACCCGCAAAAATATGGGTAGGGCATGGGTATGGACTTGCGCCCATGAGTAACCCAATGGATACCCAGAAAACTTAATAACTGAAAATAACGCATATGACATGTGAGGTCAACATCCAACTCCTATGACCCAATGCTCAATCCCTTATTACCTAAACCAGTCATAGCTCATAGGCCCTGAACCACCAGCTCGCCACTCCTCCTACGTCCTATGTTACTCCTCGAAACGATCTAATCTCGAGTCATCAACGGATTCTTGTCCAAGTCTCGCACCAACGATCCCTGGTTCCCACCGCTGCCTCCCACTGTGTCGGGCTACCACAAACCGCTTATTGTACTCCCTTGCCGCCTCCAGTAGACATCCCACCGGAGGAGACCACGTTGGTGTACTTTAATTTTAGAATCATTTCTCTACTTCTTCAAAAAGTAAATGCTATATATTGTACCCACTGGATACCCATTGGGTGTAGCGTACCTAATGGGTATGGGGATGGGTGTCAATTTGTGCCAATGGATATTGAAATGGATGGGTATAGAAAGTTTCCATGGTTATGGGTTTGGGCGGAAGAGGGTTGTACCCACCTGTACCCTACCCACTGCCATCCCTAGTGCCCTAAAACAGGAGAAAAAAACAAATCCTTGCTGCGGTCCTTTGTGGATTACAAGGTGACTTGGGTCAGACGTTCAGCTAATGCTGCCGTGCATAAGCTAGCTAGAGTAGGAGTGGGTGATGAACTATGTAAGGTTTGGTTGGGGGCTCCCCCGGACATCATTCTTTCTGTTTTGTCGAATGAGATTTCGAACATCGTAAGTTAATAAATGCGGCAGTATTTTCCCTCAAAAAAAAACAGGAGAAAAAATTATACTCACACTACTAAAAGAATACATATGCAAGGCATGAGAATCAATTTGTGCGGATGTGGTAAATATAGAAGAACTTCGGAAAATTCTTGAGCGCAGACATCTACCTATCTTCGTGTTCTTTTGCCAGGCAACCGGTATGAGCTTACACAGAAGTTTCAGTAATTCAGTTCACACACGTGTTGCTTAGCATCAGGCGAGCAGTCGGGAAGCCTGGAGTGCGGACTAGCATAAGTGGGCGCTGCATGCGGATCATGGCAGCTTGTTCGGTCGTGTGCTGCCAAGATCATAGGCTGTTGAGTTTGCGTGTGCATGCAAATTTCTTAGTGCTGGTTGGTTGTAGCTAGCTAGCTTGGTGCATAGAAGTAGTTAGTGCTCTAGAGAGTTTCTAGGAGAGAGATGGCCGTCGTGTGTGCATATAGGTAGCTAGTTAGTTGGGCTAGCTAGTTTGTGCGTCGTGTGAGTCCTTGTAATGCTATAAAAGGGCGTGTGGTGTGTCCCTGAGTATGGAGCAAGATGTAGTCTCCCTCGGGACCATGGCGTGTGGCCGGCCGGCAGGAGAGCTCCTCTGGGTAGTGTAACAGTGTGTTGTTGAGTTTGCGCTGAGGAAAAAAAAATGTCAGTTCGTGTGGCGCGGTGTTTGCCGCTGGAAAAACTTTGTGCCTAGTGTGATCCTTCTTCCACCTCCATCTGAGCGAATGAGAGAGAGAGAGAGAGAGAGAGAGCTAGAATCCATCCTGGGTCTGTCCCAGCATGGTCCCCATGCGGGACTTCGAGCTGCCAAAGTTCACCGCGTCGTACAGGACGGAGGCGACGGGGTTGCTGCAGGGCCTCGGGCTGCGCCTGACGTTGGACATAGCGTCGACGACCTCTCAGAGATGCTGGAGGAATCGACGGGGTCCCTCGTCGTGTCCAACGTCTACTACCAGTCCCTGTTGGAGGTGAACGAGGAAAGGACCGAAGCGGCTGCAACGACCACGGTAACCTGTATTTCTGTTACCTGTCCGGCGGTGATGAGCAAGCCGTTCGAATGCTTGTCCTCATTGCCGACCACCGTTTCGTGTTCTTGATCAAGGAGGAGCTCACCGGCGTCGTCGTGTTCGCCGAGCAAGTTGTCAATCCTTCGTCGTGATTTCAATGCTGGCTCGTATTAGCTTTTAGAGCGTGCCATTGCGTTTGTACGGTTGTACCCGCGGTGATGAGCAGGCTGGTCGAATGCGTAGACTTCGTCGCCGACTACCCTTTCATGTTCTTGATCAAGGAGGAGCTCACCAGCGTAGTCTTGTTCGCCGGGTAAGTTGTCGATCCTTCATCGTGATTCCAATGCTGGCTCGTGTTAGCCTTTAGAGCGTGCCTTTGCATTGTAAGCGCGGTGACTTGCATTACATATATACTTATGGTGACCTGACCATGGTGTGTAAGTAGATTATCTTATCTTGATTATTCTGTGGAGTAAAAAAATGATTTGGTGAAATCTCTTTTGAGCGAAGCTCGTCCGTGTGTTGGAAATATTTTCGATGGACAACTAATAAAGTGCTACCTCTAATCATAGATTAAAATCATGGGCGAAACAGCTGCTTTCGCAGCGTGATTCATTTTGAAACGGCCGCGTGATCTGCATGGCTTAGGGAATCGTGCGAGATAGCAGTGCTGTCGGAAGATCACGCCATTCCTTCCTTATAAATCACGGCCAAAATCTCTGCCGCAAATTCCGTTCGCCCGCGATTTTAATCTAGAAATCTGATAAGTGCACCCACGTGTGTGGCACGAACATATGGCAACTCTGAATATTTTTATGGCGATTTTACTGATGCAAGGATGACAATTTTAGTTGTCAGGCATGGCAATTTTTTTTTGAATGACAAATTTCAATTTTTAGGGGGTTTATTTTTTCTTTTTAGATGTCAACTTTAGTTGTAAAAAACATCAGGGCCGGAGTGCTTCGTGCCACATGTGTGGCACGGATCATTTGGTTTAATCTATGCCTCTAATCCTAAATGAACTTAGTTCTATTAGTTTCCTAGTAAAATATTTCTAAGTTAGAACATCACAAGTGAATATCAAGTTGAGAAGAATAGATTTTCATGGTATATGATTTTACTATACTTTAGGAAAATAGGAGATAGGTTGCCCTCTTCCTTTGCATGAGAGGAAGAAAATGTTCTGGATCAGACTAAGGTGCTACTTCACGAGACCAACATTACAAGTCGGCAATGGGCAAAACGATCAGAAAAGCACAAAAAAGATCAGCCAGTCATCAAGCAGCCAGTGATCGAGTATTAGGCAGCAGGATCTGCCTCTGTTCCTCATGTGAGCCCTCCAAAGTTTTACGTTTATCTTCCCTTTGCGAGATGATTTGTTTCCACATGCATCCCATTCACAACATTCGCCCCATTCTAATTTGCGTTGCTCTCTTTCTCTATCCATGGGTTGGGTACTAGCACTAACATACTTATCAGCTACATGAAAAATAGAACAGGCGCAATGCGTCTTTTAATGGGCAGGGGCAGGGCAGGTCACGCTTAGAACAGGGCAGGTTGGTGACAGCATTTGCTATCCATCTATTGATGTTGGTGTGTAGATAATGTAATTAGGTGAGTCCATAGGGTCTAAAATGTAAATTGTATAAACAATATATAAATCAGGAGAGAGAATGGATCGGTGTGGAATGATCCAGAGTTTCCCCAAATCCTCTTCATGCTCCCTCAAATCCCTAACTCAAATCTCTCAAATCTCATATGATTTTCAACATGGCATCGGAGCAGGTTAATCTTCTCTGTTTTTTGCTGTGATTTGAACCTATTGCGGTGTTGTGTCGTCGTGATTTGCGGCTATCGGTGGTGATTGCTGCGCACTCAAGCTGCGGCAAGGAGCGCCGCGACCAATCTACTGCTGCCTGTTGCATGCCGACCGCCGTCCGGTGTGGCTGCGCGTGTACTCCTGGTATTTGGCGTACTCCGACGCTCTGGGAAACTGCTTGGTGCTGCTGTTTCTGCCGAATGAGTAAGCTGGCTTGCTGGAGCTGATTGATAGTGGTAGTAGTATTGCGGCTGCTTTTGGTAAATTGTGATTAGTGCAGCCGTATATCTCATCTCTGCTTGGTGGCCGGATTAAAATACTTCAGCTGCTTCTGTGCATTCTGAGAGCACTGGTTCATTTACTTGCTGCTAGTACTCTGTTTTTGTGCTCCATGTGTGCTGTTGTTAGTGGAGATCTGCAAAAACCAAGTCCTGTGTGTCTGGTTTTTTCTTTGTGTGTGGTGGTAAATCATGGCAGACCCAACAAAAGGGCAATCAAGGGATACTAGTATGGATAAGTTGTATGAAATTTTAAGCAAAGTATTTGAGCAGCAACAGCAACAACTCAAAGTGGTTCCTGAAGCTGTGAAGTATGCACTTGAGCCTAATCCAGTGAAGTTGGCTGGACCGGGAAATTACATCAGCTGGGCACGTCATGCCCAGTTAATTCTGAGTTCTCATGGCTACAAAGAATTGCTTAGTGCCGATGAAGAGAAACTGAAAAGTGGTATTATCACCAAACAGATCAATGATAGAGTTTTGGTGTGGTTATTAGGAAGCATGGAACCGCCGATACGAGAACAAGTTGAGACTTTGACCACTGTATTTGAAGTGTGGAAAGCTTTGGAGAAGCAATTTTCAGGAAAATCAAATAAGATGCAGGCTACTCGCATCATGTAGGAGTTGACTAACTTGAAGCAAGGCTCAAAATCAGTGACTGAGTATGCAGGTGAGATGAAGAGATTGTATAGGGAGTTGCATTATTACCATCCTTTTCAACCCGTTGACAAGAATAATGTGGTTGTTCACCATACCTGGTTTGAACCATTTGTGGGCAAGCTCTTTCTTGATGGCCTAAATCAGGAGTTTGATCTCCACAGTCAGCTAATATTCTCCAAAACTGAATGGCTAAGCCTTGATGATATCATTTCCAGTGTGATTCAGGAGGATAGTCGTATTGCTTAACCCAATGAGTATGTTCAAGAAAATTCAGATGCACGTGCAGCCCTATCCATACAAGCTCGTCATGCTCCTAAGACCTTTGCTAAAATAGATAAAAGCAAAAAAATTTGCAACCACTGCAAAAGGCCTAGACACACAAAGGATTCATGCTTTGAGCTGCATGGTTATCCAACTTGGTGGGAAAAAGGAAAGTCTCATCCAGAGGGAGGTCAAGGAGCTCATAAAAGACAGGCGAATCTCACTACATCCAAGAGGGAGCTACCGGTAGTAGATGTGCGAGCACTTAAGGATTTCACCTCCAAGATTAGACTCTCACAAGACTTGTCTTCCTTCCAGGATTCCTCTAAAGCTGAAACTAGTTTGCATGCCACTTCACACCAAGGTATGACACCTCACCAGACCCACAATTCTACAATGCAATTAAAATCTTGGATTATTGATACAGGAGCTACCAATCACATGACAAGAGCTTCAATTATATTCACTTCCTATACGCCTTGTTCAGGTAAGGACAAAGTACATGTAGCTGATGGATCCATGGCACCTATCACAGGACATGGATCTGTTAGGTGCACTAAGACATTGTCCTTGCCTCATGTCTTACATGTTCCTAAATTTCCAGTCAATCTCTTGTCAGTTAGCTCTATTACTGAATCTCTCAATTGTAGAGGTTTGTTTTATCCTACCTGGTGTGCTTTTCAGGAGCTAGAGACAGGGAGACTGTTGGGGACTAGGACCGTGCATGATGGACTCTACTATCTTGATGAAGGGAGTGATGAAGTTGCTTTTGCATAATGCTTGTCTCCTAGTCAAGAACTACTACTACACCATCGCAGGCTTGGGCATCTCTCTTTTGCTGCATTGTTTCGTATTTACCCCTCTCTTTTCAAGTTGTGCCCTAGGGAACTACTTGTATGTGATGCTTGTGAATTGGCTAAACATACAAGAGGTTCATATCCTAGTATAGGATTAAGAAGTGCCAAACCATTTGAAATGATTCACTCAGATGTTTGGGGACCCTGTGAGGTTCGTTCGATTTCTGGGCATCGATGGTTTGTAACTTTTATCGATTGCTTTAGTCGTTACACTTGGCTCTATCTCTTGAAGCATAAGAGTGATGTGTGCTCAGTTTTTAAAGATCTATGTGCTCTCACTAAAAATCAACATGGGGCAACTATTAAAAACTTACGTTCAGACAATGGTACAGAATACATGAACCAGGAGTTTGGACAGTTCCTTGTCTCAAACGGAATTGAACATCAAACTACCTGTGTTAACACTCCAGAACAAAATGGTGTTGCAGAGCATAAAAATAGACATTTTCTTGAGGTTGCACGCTCACTTATGTTTACAATGAACGTGCCTAAACTTCTTTGGGGGAAGCAATAAAAACTGCAACATATTTGATAAACTGTATGCCTCTTCGGGTTCTTGGCCATAAGACTCCTGCTGAGTGTCTCTTGAAATCTAATGATTTTGTAGTTCCTCCAAATGTCTTTGGGTGTGTTTGCTTTGTGCGTGATTATAGGAACTCTATTGGAAAATTAGATCCCCGCGCTCTGAAATGTGTTTTCATGGGTTATTCTCCCTCTCAAAGGGGTTATAGGTGTTGGTTCCCTTCGGAGCACCGGTTTTTTGTGAGCATGGATGTGACATTCCGTGAACATGAATCATATTATGGCTCAACCAGTGACACTGGCATTGCCCTATCTCTAGCTGAAGTGCAACAAGAAGGGGAGGGGGTAATGAAGGCTCTCAATTAAGCCCTATACTTGTTTCCACTTTGGATGGTTTACCCACTCTAGATAATGCTCAAAATCAGGTGGAGGACACAAATAGTGATGGGTGTAATCATGGTTCTGGTCATGGAGACATACAAGATGCAACAGGAAACTCTTCACTTCCTTCACAAGATGGTGAGCTTCACAGGCATGAGGACCCAGGTACTAACAATAATCCCTCTAGTCCAGTCGCTCCTATTAGCACCACAAGGCAGAGTGATAACCAATTATCTATCCTTGCTCCTGAAAATGACCTCCCTATTGCTGTGAGGAAACCTACTAGAAACCGAAATATTCCAGGACACCTCAAAGATTTTAAACATGATATAGCCAACTTCATTTCCTATAAATATTGTACTCCACCCTTCAAAAGTTTTATTGCATCTTTAGATTCTGTCTCCATACCATCAAACTGGAAAATAGCTATAGAGGACCCAAATTGGAAGGAAACAATGCTTGATGAGATGAAAGCCTTGGAGAAGAATGAGACTTGGGAGTGCTACCTCTTTTAGCACTGCGTTGGTTTTCCCCAAAGAGGAAGGGATGATGCAGCAAAGTAGCGTAAGTATTTCCCTCAGTTTTTGAGAACCAAGGTATCAATCCAGTAGGAGGCTATGCGCGGGTCCCTCGTACCTGCACAAAACAAATAAATCCTCGCAACCAGCGCAAATAGGGGTTGTCAATCCCTATAGGGCCACTTACGAGAGTGAGATCTGATAGATATGATAAGATAATATTTTTGGTATTTTTATGCTAAAGATGCAAGGTAAAATAAAGGCAAAGTAAATAGCAAAGTAAATAACTAAGTAGTAGAAGATTAATATGATAAAGATAGACCCGTGGGCCATAGGTTTCACTAGTGGCTTCTCTCGAGAGCATAAGTATTCTACGGTGGGTGAACAAATTACTGTTAAGCAATTGACAGAATTGAGCATAGTTATGAGAATATCTAGGTATGATCATGTATATAGGCATCACATCCGAGACAAGTAGACCGACTCATGCCTGCATCTACTACTATTACTCCACTCGTCGACCGCTATCCAGCATGCATCTGGAGTATTAAGTTAAAAACAGAGTAACGCCTTAAGCAAGATGACATGATGTAGAGGGATAAACTCATGAAATATGAAGAAAACCCCATCTTGTTATCCTCAATGGCAACAATACAATACGTGCCTTGATGCCCCTACTGTCACTGGGAAAGGACACCGCAAGATTGAACCCAAAGCTAAGCACTTCTCCCATTGCAAGAAAGATCAATCTAGTAGGCCAAACCAAACTGATAATTCAAAGAGACTTGCAAAGATAACCAATCATACATAAAAGAATTCAGAGAAGATTCAAATATTATTCATAGATAGACTTGATCATAAACCCACAATTCATGCCCCCCTACCTCGTGGCCTCGTGTTACGTGGCTTGACGTAGGGTCTGAGTCTCCTGAATTGTATTCGGTGAGAAAATCACGTTCTCGAAGGTTTCATTCCATTTGGACTCCGTTTGATATT
>NW_024115221.1:0-7743 GCF_003073215.2 Triticum urartu
GCTCTTATATTATGGGATGGAGGGACACTAGTGTAAAACACACACTTATACACTAGTGTCAAGAACGCTCTTATATTATGGGACGGAGGGGGTAGATTATAAGACGATGTTTCCTTTCCCGCTACTCATGTGGGAGTCTAGGTGCTTATGCAAATTTACCTGGCTTCATAATTTGATTTATTTTCTCTCATCAATTTTACTTCTATAAACTATAATGGATGCTTGGATGATGTACATGATTTTTTTATTTACTTCTAGCATAAACTTTGTCGCTAAAGTCTTGCATGTATTATTTTCCCCATGTTTTAATGCTTTTTCGGCCCTTTTATCTGAAAATAACTAGACAACTAACTTCTACATATATTCAATGCAAGAGCACATTCACTCACAAAAAAAGAGTGCGAGAATTCATGCCCTTGTTTAGGCAAAAACAATTTATAATTGTTCGTTTTGGAATAATAGGTGAGGTCACGGGTCTTGGTATATATACTATGCAAATTTCTAGACTGTTAGCCAGTTGGTACACAACAAATTAGTTTCTTACTATTATCATGTTCAAAAACGTTCAGTTGATTGAAAATGCAAACAAAACCAGTCTACTAAATTAAGTTGGCCAATAAAAAAAATATGCGTACCACAAACTAACTTGTATATTACAAGTACACATTTTTTTGAAAATGGAGATTTAACCCCGGCCTCTACATCATAATGATGCATGCAGACATCTTATTAAAAGTTCATAAAGTAGCACAAAGTCATAAAAGTATTACAGCTCGCAAGCGAAGAAACGCAAATGAAAAAGAGAAAAGTACATGCTGGCAATCACAACCGGGCCGATAATGTGTATGATAAGACCCCTAGAGTCCTATCCTGCTATGTGACCGCCATCCGAACCGGTTGAAAATAATCTGTGCTATCATCTCTCATTGATTGCATCCTGTAACCAAAGGCTCCCTGGAGTCCATATGAGTGAGTAAGGACCACGTACGGATCTAAGCAGTAGCTCTGAAGATTACCTGGAAGAAAGTTACATTGTATTGTCTGTTAAAAATAAAATCATTCCGAAAGTTCCATATAGCCCACAAAAGCGCACATATTCCAATCTGAATACGAGCCGCAATAGTATGTTCAACTCCAGCTAACCACTGGCGGAGCGTTGTAGGGACAATTCCGGGCTGTGGCCACCCCTTCCAAAAGCCCAAATATCTTTTTATAGGACTCACAGCCCATCTCGTGGCCCAGTAGCAGCGGAAACTGAGAGGCCCAGGCGCCGAGCGCTACCTGAACGATCGTGAGCGCGTCACGTGGGAGCAGCCGCCCCATCCCTGTTCTGTTCGCCTGTTCCCCCTCCGCACTCCACTGCTCCTCACCTCCTCCACACTGCTCCTCCGGTCGCCCCCATGGGCCATGGTGACTTCTGCCGCTACTGCTCCTCGCCTCCTCCCCTGACTGGCTAGGTATTCTTCCTCCTTGGATCCTCCCATCTCCACTAGTCCCCTACTTCCCCGGCTCCCTGATAAACTACGTGAGTCCCCTCCCAATCCAATCCCTAAATCCCCATCTACTTATTGTGTATGCTCACTGTTTTCTCCTAAATCCTTTCTGAATTCCAGCAGTGCAAGTGGATCTGCAGCCTATAGCAACAAATTCGTGGGGGTTGCCAAATTTGTGGGGGATCTGCAGCCTAACAGGGTATGTTATGTGTGGATCTTAATTTTTGCAGTTCTATCTTGCAAAGTTAATTGGAGACCATCTTAAATTCTTGATTTTAGATTGCTAGAATAAGTAGATTAGTTCCAGTTAAAGAACAAATGTGGAATTATGATTTTTCAGCTGATGAAAATTTGTTTGCAAATTCCAATTTAGGCAGCAATGGGCAGAAACAGAGCAACAACTATGCATTCATTTTTCCAAAGAAAAAAGAGATGACACATCTGTTGAAGTTGAAGGTCTTTTGCCTCTTGAACCTCTACCATTGGCATTGCTTGAACAAGAGTATCATACTGAGAATGAAGAACAACATCAAACTGAAAATAAAGAAGTAGAATAGCTAAGTGAAAATGATGAACGACTAACAAATGAGCCTATCATATTTCGAGGTGTCGATTTCTTGCAGAGAGATCCTGCATTGCGACCACAAATTTGGCAATATCCACCTAATGTGAGAGATGAAGTGCGAAGAGCATACATGCAACTAGGTCCTATGCAGTCAAAACTGAATGAGTACAAACCTTCTGGAAAACCTGGGCATCAACGGCGTTTCCAATTCAGTTGGTTCAAGGATTTTCCATCATGGTTAGAATATTCTACTAGCAGCCATTGTGCTTATTATTTTTACTGCTTCCTAGGCAACAAAAACATCAAGAAACGAAGTGGTTTTGATGTGTTTTCTGCTCATGGCTTCGACCATTGGAAAAAAGTTAAAAATGGAGAAAGGTGTGCATTCTTGGCTCATGTTGGATGTAGTCCTTGTTCACACCACAACAATACAGTGAGATATTGTCATGCTATCTTGGATCAACCAAACTACATAGTAAACGTTATGGAGGTTCAAGACAACAAGGAGAAAGAGAGAGATACTTTGCAGTTAAGAACATCAATTGCAGTTGTGAAGTGGC
The DNA here is from genome assembly GCF_003073215.2 of Triticum urartu. Taxonomy (NCBI): domain Eukaryota; kingdom Viridiplantae; phylum Streptophyta; class Magnoliopsida; order Poales; family Poaceae; genus Triticum; species Triticum urartu. The sequence continues at coordinate 2,619 of NW_024115221.1, forward strand.
TCACCTTCCAGTCTTGTGCTTTCAGAGGCCATGATGAGACACCCGAGTCAAGAAATCGAGGGAACTTCATTGAATTGATAAAGCTTCTCGCAGAATTCAATCCCGAAATTGCAGTTGTAGTTTTAGAGAATTCTCCTAGGTGTAGCAAATACACATCCCATCAAATTCAATAGGAGATATTGAGTATTTATGCACTGAAGGTTAGGCGGTATATCCGCCAAGAGATTGGTGATTCAAAATTCTCTATTCTAGTGGATGAAACATGTGATGCTTCTAAAAGAGAGCAAATGGCAGTAGTGTGCAGATTCCCCGATAAAGAAGGTTTGTTACAAGAACGCTTCTTTGATCTGATACATGTAAAGAACACCAAAGCACTAACATTAAAGGAAGAGTTGTCTGCTTTATTGTCCAATAATGGCTTTGATGTTCAAAATTTGCGTGGCCAAGGATATGATGGGGCTAGCAACATGAAGAGTGAGTTCAATGGATTACAAGCACTTTTCCTCAAAGATTGTTTGTATGCTTATTATGTACACTGCTATGCACATCGCCTGCAACTTGCCCTTGTTGCTGTAGCAAGAGATGTTGTTCCTATTAGCAAATTTTTCCAGAAACTTCTCTACATCATAAACATTGTTGACTCATCGTCAAAGCGACATGATGCCCAAGTTGTTGAGATTGCACGTCTACTTGCAATTGATCAGATTGAGACAAGCAAAGGGGGGAATCAGATCAAAGCATTAAAGCGTCCAGGAGACACTCGATGGGGGTCACGCTTGGGTTCTATATCTAGCCTTATGGATATGTTCAATGCAGTAAGTTCTACTCTACAAACTATAGCTTCTGATGCTTCTGATGGTACACACCGAGCTGATGCAGATACTGCTTACAACTACTTGATCGATTTTGAGTTTGTGTTTGGCCTATGTATGATGAGAGAGATATTGGAGATCAGTGAAGAGCTTGGAAAAGCTTTGCAAAAGAAAAGACAAGGTATAGTGAATGCTATTCATTTACTTTCATCCACAAAGGCCCTTCTAGTAAAACTGAGATCAGATAATGGTTGGGATGATTTTTTTACTACCATTGTTGAGTTTTGCATGGATCATGGCATTGAGATTCCTGATATGGATGAGCCATATTGGGGGTCATGCTCGTCGTCAAGCTGATAATTTTACTAAAGAGCATTATTTCCGAGCGGAGATATTTCGAGCAACGTTGAACAGCCAATTGAATGAGTTAAATTTGAAATTCAACGAAAAAGTGATGGGTCTTTTATCTGTTAGTGTCACTCTAATACCAAAAAATAGGTTTGCATGTTTCAATGCTAAAGACATATGCAAAATGGTTGAGAAGTTCTATCTGGCAGATTTTACACATCAAGAGCTAATTGCATTGGAGCGTCAATTGAACCATTTTGCTTCAGATGCTTCTAATAATGAAGATCTAAAGAAGCCAACAACTTTGATTGCACTTTGTAGATGCCTTTTTGTGACAGGACGGTATAGGATCTATAACATGGTTGATAGGTTGATTCGTTTTCTTATCACTCTTCCGGTTTCCACTACTAGTGTTGAGTGTGCATTCTCTAGCTTGAAGATTATCAAGACAAGGCTGCACAACACAATGGAAGATGAGTACCTCGCCAATAGCTTGCTTATACAGGTTGAACGGGAACTTGCAACAAAATTCAACTTTGAAGATATAATTGCTGATTTTAAAGATCGAAAGAAGAGGAGAGCAAATCTTGAGTGAATCACGTACTCCATGTTGTCTAACTATCCACGTTTGACTCGTCTTTTGCTAAATGGTTAGGAGGTTGCTAAATGCCTAAATATGCTTGGGTGCTCTTAGACTGCTATGTTTTGTAAACATCTTTTATATATACATATATATATATACAGCCCGTCTATTCTGATAATATTATCAGAATAGTTATTCTGATAACACTTCCGCACTGCATGCTCAACGCGAGGGCACTGCACTTTCTTTAGCAAGAGCACTGCATTACAGAGACTAGTGAACTTCGTGTCAGAAAAACCTACGCGTAGTGTTTTTTCGGAACTGTTTTCGCTCTAATTTTTTAACCGCTTATCGAAACGAGGCGTGTAATATACCGTTGGAAAGCTACGGATTAGACACAACTTTTCCATGTTGAACACTTTTCGAGATTCCCCGCGGTTTAAGAGCAGTTTCAAAAATGGTGTGGCCCACAAAGAGTGGCAGCGAGCGTTTTTTGCTTTTTTTCTAAACCGCTCGTCGGAATGAGGCAAATGATACACCGTTGGATAGATATCGTTGAGGCGCATCTTTTTGATAACTATTGTTTTCTCTAATTCATTATGGTTTAAGAGAAGTTTCAAATTTACTAAATCGCGGAATTCTGTTTTTCAAATTTTTGGTACTGTTTTCGCTCCAGTTTTTTAACCGTTTGTCGAAATAAGGCGTGTAATATACCGTTGAAAAGCTATGGACGAGGCGCAACTTTCATATGTTGAAATGTTTTTGAGATTCCTTATGGTTTTAAGTTAATTTTGAAAATCATGCTGCGGACGACGAGTACGACGAGTGGCGGCGGCCGTTTTTCGCAAAAGTTTTCAAACCGCTGATCGGAATGATTCAAACGATACGCCATTGGAAAGATATCGACGAGGCACAACTTTTTCATATAGAACACTCTCTGTAATTCTTTACGGTTTAAGAGGAATTTCAAATTTACCGAAATGCGGACACTTTGTTTTTCGCGACACCCAAATCGACGTGAGTACTTCATCCGACTAAAAACCGGACTGCATCAGACGAAAAACCGCACTGCATCAGACGTGTAAGAGAACTGCATGGTTTCTTTTATTCAAACGTAATTTTTTTGTAGGACGAGAAAATAGAGTGCACTTCACATCGGGTGTAAATGAACCACAACACTATCAAGAAGTGATTCGCATTACTTTTTTTCGCTTTCGTAACAATTTTTTGCACTTACGGGATGAACAACATCATACGGCCGACCGCACTGCTTCAGAATGAAAACCGCACTGCATCGGACGGGCAATTGAACTTCGTATTGTTTTAAATCCATTTTTAAATGGATTGCACGAAAAGTCCTTCGTAGTAGACTTTTTTCAAGACTAAAGCGCACTGCATTTGCATGTGATTTTAAAGGCATTTTGTTTAAATGGAGTGTACTGAAAACTCCTTCCTATTGGACATTTTTTAGACCCAAAATGCACTACATTTGCATGTTTTGTAAAAGATTTTTCTTTGAAATGGACCGTACTGAAGAGTCCTTCATAGTGTACTTTCTTTGTAGACAAGAGTGCACTGCATTTGCATGTTTTCTAAATTCATTTTGTTTGAAAAGAAGTGAACCTCTCACAGGATTTTCCTTTTCTCCTTTTTTCACAAAGTGAACTGTCAACCACCACAAAATGAATCACATCATATTTCTTCTTGAAGTATATAACATGAAAAATAACTGCATTGCAATGCCTCACCTGCCGGACCGTAAGAATCCCAGCAACGAGCTGCACACCCACAACCACATAACTGCACACAAGAAGGGAAGTGTAGTGCAAGAAACAGTAATGTGATCCACAAGAAGATCAAAACAGTGAACATCATCAACGGTTTTTTACACAGTGAACCAGCCAGGTTCTCATAATGGACTTCATCTCTTTTAGATATTTTTAACGTGAATCTTTTTCAAGGTAGCCTCGACCACAAATAGAAGATACATAATGGAACTGCATTTTTCTTTTCCTTTTTTGCATTTTTCTAATTTAGCAAAACCCCAGAGCCCTGAACTGCAAGCCCAAGTTTCTGACCCGTGCGAGGTGCACAAACGCTACAGCACCAAAAGTTGCAGCAGTGAAACGGAAGCCCATCCTCGCCGTCACTCGCATTTTTGTGGTGGGCTGTGTTGCTGCCGTCATCCCCAACACGTCCACAAACTGCATCCACAGGAGTACTGAGCCGCATCTAATGCGAATGAGCCGCACGTCCGTGGTCGCCGTACTGCACGGAAGCTTCTGAACCGCACTGCACCCAAAACAAGTCATCATTTTTTCTGAAAAACACTAGAAAATGCTTCTGAATAGTAACAAACCTGGTTTGGGATTCAGACGGCGAACGGCACGGCATCATCGTCCGTACTGCATGCTCGCATCGTCCAGAGCTAAACGACGATATGTAGTGAAGTGCAGTGCACTTTTGGGATCCCTCATGAGCAAAATAAACTGAACTTCACTGCAGTGCTAGAAAATACACAAGAACTCGCGGACTAACCTTCGCGAGCGAACTAAACTGAACTTCCGTGTGCTGCTAGAAAAAGATGCAGAACGGATCCTACCGAGGTCCCACTAAACACACAAAAAATTTCGTTAGTTCACACATGTGACTGATCGCTCATGGATTTTATGGTAAAAACCAGCACTTGAAAACAGGCACCGTCCTTTTACCAAAGTCGGCAGGATCGGCCCATTTCTTCCCTGCAAGAAAAACGACGTGCAAACATACATAAAGGGAACAGGGTAAAAATCAGGAGCATTCAACATATCTCTGTTGTCAACCGAATACGATGGGTCTCTCTGACAGTAACTCATTCTCCGTCTAACAACTCAGCTACTAACTAAAATCAAAATGCGCTCCACCAATCGGCTCTCGGCAGCGTGCAACAAGCTAATGATGGCGACCATCTCTTAGGGCCGAGCAGAAGGTAGCTAGCTAGCAAAATTACAAAAATAGAAGAGACTAGTGACTGCAACTAAAGGCAGGCGGTGACATGATTCAGCTAGAGAACTAAACTGAAAAAGATGCAGAACGGATCCTCCCGAACAACACTAAGGTGGTAGTGATGTAGTTGAGCACGACCTGTGCACGCCGGTGAGGCGATCTGCAGGTGGTGGAGCGCTGGGCTGCAGTGCAGCGGTTTGTGCACTGCACCAGAAAGGACGGATCAGGTCGGAGTTACAGATGGGGCGAGCGGAGCAGCCCAGACGGCGGAGGGGAGTTGGCTGGCCTAATCCGGCATTTTGCGGGTAACAGCGAGGGGTTGTGGCCTCCGGCGCTGCGCCCGTACGGAGTGGGTGTGGGGGGCCCGACGGCGGGCCCGGGGGGCGGGGGGGGGGAG
>NW_024115222.1:0-5322 GCF_003073215.2 Triticum urartu
GGCGGCACAGGGTTAGGGTTAGGATCTTAGGTATGATACCATGTTGGAAACGAAAGTTTGACAATGCTTCACGATGTATTGATCGGTGCAAAGCGCACGTATATATGGAGTACAAGATTGGCCATAACCTCGACTATACAATGGCTAGGAGGTAGGCTAGGCTATACAATATACATGCACAAAACCATATATTCAACAGCTAGCATGACCAACTTTGCTAGAATTTGAGTTCTTGTTTACAAAATTGTTTTCATGAAAAAGTGGGCTGGTTAAGTACCACGAATATGGTATTATGGGACAAGCCATGTAGAGAATGTTCTTATCTGAAAAATTGCAAGAAAGAAAAGATGCCATGGTGATGGGAGAAGTATGACCGGTAGAATCACTTCGAGATACTACTTTGCTACAATGCAGTTATGTTTGACAGTCCGAGTATTTTAATGGGTGTGTTTGTCGGGCCGTGTTAGTTTAAATCAAAGACAAAGTTTATGGTGCTTTTGCTATTTGACAGTAATATGAAGAAAACCGGTTCATGTTTTTTTATGTGTCTTTGTTTCTGTGTTTTTTGTATCTTGAGTCATTTTTTCCTGTGTATGTGTAAATGTTGGGTGCGATTTTTCTTTTTATGTGTGTTTGTTTCTGTTTTTCTCTATCTTGAGTCATTTTTTATGTGTATGTGTATGTGTAAATGTTGGGTGCGTGTTAGTAACTACTTAGTATATACATATTATAATACAATATATTTCCAAATTATATTGAAGTGTGAAATGTACACTATTATATATTTATGTTTGTATTTATAAAAAGTGCATTTTTCTACAAATTGTGTGCAAGATTTTTAAGCATTTTTTTAGTTTATTTTATGCTTTCTATCTTCTCTAAGGGTAATACCAATGTCACTAATTGATTCTTTTTTAAATACTTCATTTTTTGAGAAAATTTTACTATTAGATGCTTGTTCTTGCATATTATGGAATAGCGTAATTCATGTAGAAATTTCGTGCAAGTTTTGTGATTATTTGTTTCATTTTCTTTCTTTTTAAGTGTCATACCAATGCCATCAATTCATTATTTTTTCTTAGAAAAACTTTATTTTACTTTTAGTATTGAATTTGTCTTATTATTTATTTATTCTTTCTTCTTAACGGATAATACCACTGCCACTAATTTATTCTTTCTTAAAAAACTTGTTAAAGGCATACAAAATACATACATATATACATTTCAGTTTGATGCAACCGGTATGCAAATCATATTGTTATCTGAAAATCGCGCTACGATATAATTATTTTTGCAAATTGTGCAATAATGCAATTCCTGTGCAAAATATGTTCAATTTTTTAACATGGTGATTCAAGGATTTTTTTTATTTAATTTTTTGGGGTAAAACCAATGCCCCTAATTCGTTCTACCTAAGTGAAAACTCACTTGTTGTCATTTAGCTTTGTACTAGTTTTAGTCTCTATTGCCTTTATTATTGTTCGTGAAGTGTTTTTAGTCGGGTTTCCCCTATATCTGTATGTGTGAATATTAGGGGGGGGGGGGGGTAAATATACAAATAAGTAGTATACAATATGTGAGAAAACTATACTAGAGTGCAATTTGTGCAAAATTGCACTATTATGTGCCTATTTTTGCATTCATAAAATTATGCAATTTCAATAAATATTGTGTGCAAAAAAAATCATCATTTGTTTTTAGTATTGTTTTAATTTTCTTTCTCCTTTAATGGTAATAGTAAAGCAGCTAATTAACTCCTTCTTACAGCTATTATACGCTTATTCTTGCATATTATGAAAACGCAATCTGTATGTAAATTATGTGAAATTTTTGTTATTCTGTGTTTTTTTATTTTCTTTCTTCTAGAAGGGTAATACCAATACCACAAATTCATTCTTTCGTAGAAACCTTTATTATTTTGATTTTTTAGTTTTTATTTCTTTTTATTTTTGCTTTAAGAGCAAGACCAATGCCACAAATACATTTTTTTCATAGATTTTTTTTATTATTTTGATCTTTTTAGTTTTTATTTCATTTTTCCTGTTTTAAGGGCAATACCAATGCCACTAATCCATTCATTCTTAGAATTATTTTTTCCAAAAAATCCACTATTATGTGCTTATTCGTGCATATTATAAAAAAAATCATAATTTCTATCTAAATTGTGTGCAAATTTGTTCATTATTTATTAAAAAAATCTTGTAGAAAATGATACCAATATTACTAATTCATTCCATGAACACCCATTTTATGAATCTACTATGTATATTAGTGGTGCCGTTCTTTCCAACTCTCACAGACTACTTCGCTTGCACACACACGTGCGCGCGAACACACTGCGCCGACACACAGCCGCATACACGCACATAGAAAAAGAATAAACATGTATACGCTGAACTATCTAGCTATACTAACACGTAACACTAGTAGTTTGGATATAGCTAGGTGCCAAGGTGCAGTGTCTGCGCTTAAAAAAAAATCGACTGACCCCTACTACTATTTTCAGGCAACTGGCATATAGCCAGGCCCTCTAAAATGTTATAAGACTAGCATTTCATCCTTCAGATAAGCATATTCATGCAAAGGGAGGTAAACTTGGACATTCTTCATGAACCGAGTTTATCCGATACACAGACACACTACACATAGAAGAGAAGAGAACGTTTCTCAATGAAGCCAGATAAGATGGCAAAAGTTCCAGCAACATGCCATATCATATCAGTTACATGAATGCATTGTGATCTAAGACTAAGAATGCAACCAAGTGAGGCAGCTAGCCAGGTCCAGATCCACAACCATGAATATATGCAAGTTATGATGCACACCCATCTATCCAATCGATCGAAAACAACTCCAAGCATGGGGCAACGACAACACATCCGTAGAGGCTAACTGATCAAGAGAAGCTAGTCGCCCAAGTTGGCCAAGTTATCGGCGAGGACCCTCGTGGCGGCCCTCATCAACGGCTGCAACTCTTCTTGTTCCCGGATATGTAGAGGCAGTGCTTGAATCTTGAGCGCCAACCTCCTCGCCTCTGCCGGGTAGTTCTGCAGGTGCATCCTCACAACATGTCAGTACGTATCAAACAGAACAAAGTCGGGCAACGGAGAGACGTATGTGTTGCGTACTTCAGCTAAGATATATAAGAGCTACTTAGTCGAGATGCATGGGAGGGAGGGGAACTTTTGGTTCCTGGGTACATATGTACCCTATATGCAAAAAAAAAATAGTAATTCAACAAAAAGTCAGAAATTTCTAAAAATATTTTTGATAAAAACTTGACCTTCCATTGTACTAGTGAGAAAAGTGACAAAAACATAAAATTCCTCTTTGACTTCTTTTAAAAAAAGACAAATTTCCGGTCAAAATAGCGTGAATAGTGACCTATAGTAGCAAATAAATTTTGTCTTTTTCGCTGTGAAGTCAACATAGTTTTCTTTTTTCTAAAAATGTGTATACTAGTGCGCAAGTAAGTCAACTTTATTCTAAAAATAGTTTCTTAACTATTTTGACTTTTTGTTTAACTCTTAAAAATAAATCCCCATATAGGGTACATATGTACCCAGGAACCGTCGGGTATTTCCCTGCACGGGAGACGCTAATGAAAGCTGCAGGGTGGGTACTTACAGTGTTGCCTCCCTGGAGCACCCTGTGGAGGGGCCGGAGCTCCTCGTGCATCACCAGCGCTTGGATGTCTCCTTGGGGCAGGTCAGCAAAAGCCGTGAGCACGATGGGCTGCAGCGCGACCACCGCGTTCTGGAAGCAGCGCTGCAGGACGAACCTCCCGAACCAGTTGTTGGACAGTCTAACGAGGTGCTGCATGAGCCTGGACAGGAGCCGCCGCCTGAAGTCAATCCTGTTCCCGCCGCGGTCGATGAGGCGCTGCACCAAGCGGTGGCTGCATCCATGCAAATTGGGTAAGTAAAATCAGCGATCGAGAAGCACCAAAGAAGCTAGTTGACGCGAGAATTGTGTACCTGTTTCGTCCCATGGCCATTGTTACGGCTCGCTCAACGAGGGCATCCTCGAAAAGCGGGAGCTCGTCGCCTGTCGCGTACCTGAAGCATGTACCCAAGCACGGCACCCCGAACGATGAGTCGAGCTTGTCATCGATGGTGTACATGGCGTGCCTGACCAGAGCCTGAAAGGATTCTAGACCGATCAGTACACGCGCATATCTATGTACTTATTACTGTACAAAATACGGAGCCAAACATGCATATGATGCATCTGTCCATGCATACGATTCAGTGTCACTGTCGCTGATCCCACGTTCCCAGCACAGCACTTACCCTGGTCACCTCGTAACCCATGGTGGTGAAACAGCGGGTAATCAGTTCGTCCCCTCCGACGTTGTCCATCACGCGATCACGCACGAAGTAGTTGACGAGCGCCGTGCACAGGCCGGGGCTCCACGCCACCGCCGTGATGAGCAACATCAGAGAAGCCACCCTGCATCATACGTACAGATGAAGGAAACACAAATTCAGCAACAGTGTTCACCACAATACCATATATACTACTTCGTTTCGTTGTAGTGCCTACCCACGATAATAACAAAAATGCTACACCTACGATAGGAAGACGATCGAAACTGTTTGTTTGATGAGCGCTAGATAGCTGTTTATGCTATAGAGATGTTAATTTGGACATGCAAATCACAATGGTAAATTAGTTTCGATCAAACTGGCAGTAGTACCCGTCGTTGATCAAAATGGCAGTGAGGGAGGGGAGTCGTTGATCTGTGAACGTACCCGTCCTCGGACCTCCAGACGAGCTCTGGCGTGGCGGCTGCTTCCACGATGATATGGAGCTCCTCGTACCGCCTGTCGTCGTCTACGATGATATGGATGCTGCGCAGGAGCGCTTCGAACACCGCATGCCCTGGCCTGTTCCCCATGATCCAGTGCGCGCACTGCTTGAACCCGTCGAGCACCATCTCGCGCATCTGCTCGTCGCCCACCTCGAGCTGGTGGAGCAGGATTGCCGAGCGCTCCCCGTCCAGGGACATCACCAGCTGATCAAGCGTCATCGGGGACTCGAGCAACTCCGATCGGATCTGCACCAGCCTCCAGCCTTGGTGAGTCGGTGGTGGCGGCTGCAACGGCTGCGGCACGCTGGTGGAGCAGGATTGCCGAGCGCTCCCCGTCCAGGGACATCACCAGCTGATCAAGCGTCATCGGGGACTCGAGCAACTCCGATCGGATCTGCACCAGCCTCCAGCCTTGGTGAGTCGGTGGTGGCGGCTGCAACGGCTGCGGCACGAGCAACGGCGGATACTGCACGAACTGCGGCTGCTGCGGCCAGGTAGGCGCCGCGGAC
>NW_024115223.1:0-18711 GCF_003073215.2 Triticum urartu
TGTGCAGGGGGTGCTGAAGCAGTGTTGACGAGTACCGGATTCAAGTTGGTGACTGGGTCTATCGGTGCCGGAAGATGGACAGGAGTTGACTATGGAGAATCTGAGAAAGTGGCGGAGTGTCTGAAGTTGTCAAAAGCTGAGAGAGTACATGGCCGTATATTCTGTGGTGTTCAGTGCACATGGCAAAGTGCGGATGACAAGGCAGAAGGAGGCGGAGTGCTATAGCTATGGGACATGTCAGAGACTATCCGGGAAAAAAGGATGAGACAACTGTGAATTTGACTCAAAGTGACACAGGGCGACGGTGAAATTTCTTCAAGTTTCAGACAGACAGTCATGAAAGAGCGGTGATGTTGAGTTCAGGTAACTCTTATATGTGACACCCAATATGTGAGTTGTTCATTTTCACGCAGATTAATGATCGGTATGTGATGGCGTTGAGCGGATACTCCGGAAGTTGGGAGCACAAAGTAGAGTAACGAGAAACTTAATTTTTGCTCGATTGTTGACTGTGAAGAAGACAAGAAGGGACTACAGTTGCAGGTGGAGTCACGTGGAGTCTGGGAGTAGCAGTGCTGCTCATGGCGTATCTCAAGTCCAATGTACATGGATGTTCGACGCATGGATGAATCCAAAGTGGTGGAGAATATTCGCCAAGGTGGAGTTTGTTAGAGTTGTGTCGAATATTGTACAAAGTAGGTTACAGTTGGACTTGGTTTGGACTGTGTGTAGACAAGGTAGGAGTTGTGTCCTAATAGGACACTTGTATCCTAGGTCTCTCATATATATCAGGGGTAGACACACGATGTAACCTATGCCAACATAATAGCACGGGCACGCGGGGGAGCCGGCGGCGTGTGCCGGCGCCCGGGCGGCCGGGGTGCGGTATTGTAGCGGTGTCATGGGGAGGAGCGCCCGTAGTCATGCCCAGGGGATGTAGCCATGATGGTGAACCTCGTTAACAAATCTCGGTGTCGTGTTTGTGTGATTGCTTGGTCCTTGGTAGAAGACGGAGTGCCTCGGATTATTCTAACATCTGTTTCAAACATACATATTGCTGATTTAGTCCTGTCATTTTGAATGTTTTTTGTAAATGAAAATGATGAGCTAGTCTATTAGTGATGTACTTGTACGTGAGAAAAGAAAACTGGTTCGTTATGTGAGATGGAGCCATTGCTTGCCCAAGTTGTACATACAGAATACAGAGGCACAAGCTTAAGACAGAGACCCCACCCAATAAGATGTAAGCACAAGACGCACAAGCTTAAGACAGAGACCCCACCCAATAAGATGTAAGCACAAGACGTGATTTGCAGAGTGGTTCCCGAGTAAACATGCAAGCTTTCTCCTGCTCCATCAACAAATTACCAACTAAAAAGGGGAAGAAAACCACCATCCGGTACATTACATCCAGTTCAACAATGAACGATTCAATCCAATCCAGCAAAAAGAAAAATTATCCAAGGTGGTGGTTTAGAGCACCCCAGCATGTACACATAATAAGGTAGGTAAAGTGAAGTTGAATACACGATGAGTTTGCCCAGAATAGTACCCAAGTTATACTTGACAATATGTCTCATTTATCAGCACGTGGATGAAACCCGGTGCAAGCACATGACAAATGCACAATACACCCAGGCGTAAGAGCAGCATGCCAATAGAGATCAATTGTACTTGAACACAAAACGTTGCTCCCAAAGTCAGAAACCATCATGGCTACAAAACCAATTGCTAACTAAGATAAAAACCCTGTGACAGGATCACTAGCCAGAACCATAAATTAAACTGGGGAACACCCATAGGCTACTCAGTACACCACAGTCGGGAGGGAATGACATACCATAGAACATGGGGTGAACTGCGTTTTTTGGCACTAGCTGACCAAGCTCAGCGGCAGACCAAGTTTCCTCAGGATCTTCAGATAGCCTTGCAAAATAAATGCAGTTACTCTTTCCTCCCCATCTTTCTGTTGTGCCAGAGGAGCGCCACACGCGGCGGAGATTAATCCGGGTCGCCGTGCGCTATTGTAGAGAGGGGAGAGGAGCGCTTGATGTTTTGACCTGCGAGAGAGATGAATGAGGCAGAGAGAGGCCAGGTTGTGGTGGGTCCCTTGGCTATTATCTGCACGCTGAAGTGGCAGGGTTGATGTAGTGCTGGGTCCCACTTGTAAGTCACTAAAAGAATGTTGAGGTGGCAAGTGTGATGAGGTGGATAGGCTGCATGTTGAGAGAAATACAATAGTGGGGATGAACTATTTAGGTATTATAGATTGGGGATTGGGATTGAGAGGAGAACGAGAGAGAAGTGTGGGTGGGGTGGGTCCCCATCGAGATGTTTTTTTTTCTTTTTTTATTGGTTGGGAAGAGAGGCCACGCATGCGTTGCGCCATGTTTCAAGCGCCCATCGCGTTAGTTTAGGTGGTGTTTGGTTCTCTAGTCTTAGGACTTTTTCTAGTCCCAACTAAAAAGTCTATAATCCCTAAAAAGTCCATCCCTGTTTGTTTCCAGAGACTAAAAAGTCTCTAGTCCCTTCCTAAAGGTTATTACATGACCATGTTGCTCCTAGTATATAAAAAATAACAATCAAACAACACCATAGGGTGCGGACCAATGGGTGCATGAAGGGGCATTGTTAGAAAAGTTCCAAAAAAACTCTCCTTGAGAGTCTTCTTAAAAAGTCCCTCCCGTTTGGTAAAAAAGTCTGTAAGAAAGACTTTTTCTAGTCCCTATAAAAAAGTCTCTGAAAACAAACACCCCCTTAGTTGTCATGGGCGCATGTCTCAAAAAAAAAGTTGTCGTGAGCGTGTGCGCGTGCGTGGCCTGGCATGGCTGCCGCTGGAACGAGGGAAGATACTTGCATCTGCATCTGGTAGTGCACGACTTGAGCAGCCGCGTCTACTCTGCTGTGCCGCATCCATGTCCGCAAGCACCTCTTCCACAAAGACTCGGAAATCACAGCCTGGGCCTGGCCCATATTTCGACGCCTACTTGACCTACACAATCTATCCAAATATCTATCAATCGCTGCGCCGCCGTCGCCTTCTTCCTACTTGATTTCTCCAATCAAAGTAAGTACAATAAAGCTGAATTAGCGGGCTATAAGAATTAAACTAATATATTTCTGCTTAGTTTGAAGAAAAAGAAGAAAAGAAAGAAGGTAAGCAGACTTTTCATGAAGAGCCAGCTCTATCACGTACTCCTAGGCATTTTGTGAGAATGAAAAATGAGCCACATAATAAAAAAGTAATACACTTTTTCATCTATTATTGTACACGTTGACTATAAGATGAGCTGTAGATGACGTGACATTAGCTTATAGGCAGCAGCTGACTATACTATTAACCATGCTCTCAAGCGTAGCTGTGCACATCTCCCGCTGTCTTTCTGCTCCTAACCCTGTCTGCTGGCGCTCGTCTCCAAGCCTTCTCATGTCTCATGTGATTTGTTTTGCGTAAGATTTGTGTGATCCACGTATCTGATGGCACACCGACCGCTCGCCACGCCCTATATCAAAGAGTAATTTGCTTTCTCATAGTCCTGGATATACACTAGTCAGGAATTCAAAGCGAGTGGGATTTTCTTTTCAGATTTGCTATTTCACATCTAGATGTAAAATAACTATCTCATATCTAAGTCCCTCATCGTTGGATTTGTTTTGTCTTTAAAATTCGTGCACTGATGATCTGCCAATTTGTTTGCGTTTGTTTGTAGGATCTGCGGATTTGTTGCGTGCGCTCGCGCAGCCCGCCTACAGCGTGCCAGCGTGGGCTAGCCTATGTGTGCTAGCGTGGGCTGCCTTTCCTTTCTGTTTTTTATTTTTGTCTATTGTTGTATTGTCTCGATACACTGCAGCTGTAGCAGTTTGTGAGGTATTTTTTGTCTTTTTTATTTCTTTTTTCTCCTCTTTGTGATACTATGATATGTGTATATATCAGATGGCATGTGCATGCATCTCCTTTGTTCGTGTATATACCGTATAATCATTCATGCATTTTTTTCGTTGTTCTGATTTGTATGCATCTCTGCAATGTGTCCATGGAATAGTAAATCATGTATCGAAATTGTTAAAACTCATATAAATGAGTGTGATGTCTCATCTAAATTTCAGTCCATTTGATCTGTCTCTATAAATTAGAAATGCTGTAATATACTCTTTCTTCCCAAAACTTCTCATACCAGACCAACCCACTGAAATGCAAATAGGGATCAGAAATGTGGTCAATATCACGAAGAATAATGAAAGACCGTCTATACCCATATACAAATGGATGTTTTCATAAGGAAGCCATCGAAGGCTTTCCACAAATTGAGATTTGGCCACAGAAGGACCGAATTGTATCCGAGGAACAGGGGGATACAAAAAAGTAATAAGAGAAACGCACAGACCAATCAATCGTATCGGTCTTATTGAAGAATTTGGAATGAAAAGAGGAGTAATGCTTCCTAGCACGGGACAGAGAATAGGACCACTTAGATCGAAATAGCATTCACAGAAATGTTCTAACATAGAGTAGAATTGAACATTGAAAAGATTAGTTGACAACAGTCAATCAAAAGATGGGGCGCCAAATTACTAAATAATAGGGGTCTTTCTGTGCAAGTCAGCTGAACACCGTAATTGATGAGTGAGTAGGTGGGTTAGGTGCACCCCTCGCCCAGTGGGAAGTCATGAGGCTAGCCCCCCCCCCTGAATGAAGAAGTAGTGGGGCCCCCTGCCCGCCCACGTATGCGCCTTTATTTAGATTATAACTAAATATTATACTGAACTTTATCCGGGAATCTTTCTAAAGAATCCATCTGGCAAAACGCAATTTGTCGATTTCAATCTAAGGTGCACCTTGCCTTTTTCAGGTAGCTTTGTTACGCCTATTCAGCTAGGTGGGGCATTGGTCATAGCCGAAGTCGAAGGGAAAAAAATAAGGTAATGAGATGATGGTGCCATCAAGAAGTTTTCGACGAACGTAGTAGCGGCCAAAAATGAAACTCTTGCATGAAAGACCGGATTTGACACAAGATGAATGACGTTGGGATTTTTCAAATGAAACCCACGATCAGAAAGTCACCAACGGAGCCATACAATCTATCTAGTAGTGTGCCATGGCACGGTACTCCGCTTCGGCAGTGGAAGGAGCAACTGTCTATTGCTTTTATCTCATCCAAGATAGTGTCTCGTCTCCCCATAAAATAGATAAGCCTGTAGTTGAGCACCTATCTGAAGGCCCGATCAGCATCAGTAGTTGCACGCAACTCTAAAGAAGACGATGACGGAAAAAAGGACGGCTCGAGAAAAGGTACCTCGAATATATCTAAGAATCCGATGAACTGCTGCAAAGTGAACTGACCGGGGGGCAGCCATGAAAGGCTGACTTTCTTAGGAAAAGCCATCTGGGCAAGAGATCGTCAGATAAACCAAACTGCCGACCTACTGTCTGTACTGCGTCGGATCAGATAATGGTGAGCCATCAGTCGGACGGAGTTTAACGTAAAGCTCCAAGGGAGTGTCAACAGTCTTCTCATCATTGAGTTGAGCTCGAGTGATCAAGTCATGACGTTATTTGATCTGAGATACCAAATATCCACGAGGAGAATGTGCGACCTCCAAGCCAAGAAAAGGCTTAGGGCGCGTCAGCGCCTTCATAGCAAATAATTGATGAAGGCGACACTTGATCAACGATATGGTAACGAAGTAATCACCAGTCAGTTTGATATCATCAACATACAACAACAGAATAGCATGTCCTTGAGGATAAACTGATACGAACATGGCCGAATCATGATCACTCCGAGCAAACCCTGCCTGGATAACATAACCACTGTGCTGAACTTCAAAAACCGACGCTATTGGGGCTTGTTGAGACCATAGATCGCTTTGCATAAAGGACAGACAAGAGAAGAAGTCAGAAGGGCAGGTTCTCTTTCATCCGTCTTTTCTAGGTGCGCATCTCCATCTACTAAAAGTAGGGGTGGTTGCCATAGATAGATTGGGTCATTCGTAACCTGAGCAATAACCGATGCTACTACAGCAATAACGGAAATAACCGATGCTACAACAGAAACTACAGCTATACGTGGCGGCCCCACACGCAACTTTGTTTAACAAGCATCACCCTTCCTTTCTTTTCAAATGCTTCCTCAGTCAATCAGCAGCTTATTCGATTCCTATTCTTATTAAACATCTGATATAAATGGTGGGAACAATGAAGCAGATTCTTCATCTGTAGGTTGCAATCTGTATGATTTCTTTTCTCGATCTCCTGCTTGTGTTTCACCTCGCACCTAAGCATCACGTTCCTAGGGATAGAGACATCTGCGCTCTAAGGCAATCATAGTACTACCAGCATGGTTACATCGTTCTGTGGGCAAGCTTCAACTTCAAAGTCACCTGATTTGGCACCAGCCAAAGGAGTAGGAACAGCAGCTGGGGAAGCACCATTACCATCCATGGGATGCTTTGTGAACAGCCCCCTCTGTTCAATACCGATACCTGTCAGATTCCATAGCTGACGAATCTCTTTCTTTTTCCACTCTTTCTGATGACACTGATGCTCCAAGACCAAGAGTTTTCACAGCCAAAGCTATTGAAGCTGCTCCCTCCCATGAATCACAGCTTTCTGGACGCACTGCTTGAACACCATGGAGCAAGATAGAGAAAAAACTCCTATCCCAGTTGATCGAGCTGAACCCACCCACCGCCGGGCAGGTGCATCAGCCTCTTCTTTCTAGTTTCCGACAGGGCTACCCGCACTAGCCTCTGACCTCTACTCCAAAACCTGAACTTCACAGATCCGAAGCCTAAACCTTCACTACTTCCATCACTTCACAGAGCAGGTCTTGTTTTCAAACTTGCTTTCGGGTTAAGTGCAGAAAATCAATTCAATATTCCTGTCATTGAGGATCTATTAGATGAGCTACATGGTGCACAACTGTTTTCCAAACTTGATTTGAGATCAGGTTATCATCAGATAAGAATGAGAAGAGAAGACATTCATAAATTTTAGGACATATTTTTGTCATTATGAATACTTAGTGATGCCATTTGGACTCACTAATGCACCTGCTACCTTCCAATCTTTAATGAATCATGTTTTTGCTCCGGAAATACCTTTTGGTATTCTTTGATGATATTCTGATATATAGCAAGACCAAACAAGCTCATCTCAAGCATCTAAAGTTAGTCCTGGACATTCTAAGGTCATAAAAACTATATGCTAAGATTAGCAAATGCAGTTTTCCTGTCCCTCAAGTGGAGTATTTAGGGCATGTTATCTAAGGATAGGGTCTATCTACAGACCCCCACAAAATAGTTGCCATCAAAGAATGGCCAGCACCTAAGACTATCACTCAGTTGAGGAGTTTTCTTGGTATGGCTGCAGAAAAAGAAGATTTGTCAAGAATTATGGGATCAATTCTAGGCCACTTCATGACTGTCTAAAAAAAGATTCATTCCAGTGGTCAGATGCTCAAATTGAGGCCTTCACAACATTGAAGAATTGTCTGGGCACTGCCATTACCTACTTCTGCTTGGACTGACATCTCCCTGGATTTCTTTGAGGGTCTTCCCAAATCATTGGGCAAAGAAGTCATATTGTTGGTGGTGGACAGGTTCACTAAATATTCTCATTTCATTCCCCTTGCTCACCCTTATAAAGTACAATCAATCTCTCATGCTTTCATGGATAATGTTTTTAAGTGGAATGGATTGCCAAAGTCAATAGTCTCTGATAGAAACTGGATATTCACAAGTAACATGTGGCAGGCCTTCTTCAAAGCACTGCAAGTGAAATTGAGGTTTAGCTCTCTGCCTATCACCCACAATCAGATGGCCAGACAGAACGTGTGAATCAGTGTGTGGAAAATTACTTGCGTTGCATGGTTTTTCAGCAACCAAGGAAGTGGGCTAGTTTGGATCAAGCAAATGCCACTTGGGAGGATGCCGACTTCATCAAAGGTCTCTTTCCGGAGTTCTATACAGCTCCTATTCGTGGTTGGTGCCCTAATTCCAACACTTGACAATGCTTTGGGGGAGGTATTGTCATATCTGAAGATTACTGTACCTAACTCTCGATTGAATTCAGAGTGCTGCCTTTACTTCATCTGCCGTGAACGGAGCCAAGAGGCTTGCGTTCATTTCTTCAGTTACTCGCCTGTTTACTTTCCCCAGTAGCCCAGGGTCGGGAGCTAGGACTTCTGAGGTGAACAGTCCCTCAAAGTAACCCTGTATTAGAGATGCTAACTGGTCGTTACCTTCGATCCTGTTGCCGTTTGAGTCATTCAAAAACTTTATTATGTTCTTCTTTTTTCTCCGTTGCAAAATGATGTGATGAAAGAAGCTCGTATTTCGGTCTCCATGGCGGAGCCAATTAGCCCTTCCTCTTTGCAGCCATTAATCCGAGTGCAAATTCTATCAATTAAGTGTTGGAAGCAGTCGCTCCTATCCACTCCTACCAGGGAGGGGAGCCCCAAGTATTTGTCAGTGAGCGATTCGGTGACAATATTCAGCAGGTTGCATACCTCTTGTCTGTCCCCCCTATCTGTCTAAGGGTCCTTGGTAAAACTCTCTTCATTGAAGGCAGTACGTGGGTATCCATCTTATCTACGGTCTGCGGGTCATCCACATGACCAAAACAAAGGGTACGAAAGCAGTGAAACCGATATATCTGTTGAAGGCGATCCCACCGGTCCTATTTATTAAGTTGCAATGGCGAGTATCTTTGGACCCCAAAGAGTTGTATAAGTTGGAAAATGGAGATTTTCCTGTGGCATTGGCCGTTGGGCAGCTAGCTATTGCATTTGAAGGCTCCATAGAAAGAACCCGCAGGTACTATTACGACAGGTGGCTTCGAATCCAGTTTGTTAGTCGTTTGCATCTCGGTTAACAAAAATAAGCTTGAATCCCTCCATTCGTAGATCAATCAGCTAAAGTTGTTAAAACAATGCCCCGGTAAAAAGGTAGCAGAAGGTCGTTCTTTCTTACTCGAAGTTGCACTCAGGTGCTGCCGTTTTAGAGCTAGGCGATATTCTCTGTGTAAACCAGTATCGTATCTGTTCGATATGGACCATTCTATAAGTATAGTCATTTTAGTCTTCCTCAAAGGATCTCCGATCTATTGTGCAACCTTCCCTTTGAAACCCACCCCACACGAATACTTCTACCCCTTATCACAGCTCCAATGCCCACAGGCATCTGTCTCTAGCACAAATCTTTTACTGAAATCAGGGAGAACCAACACAGGGGCCTCAATTAAAGCTTGCTTGAGAACATCAAAGGATTGCTTTGGCTTGTCCACACAAATGGTACTCCTTTCTTTAACAAGTTCGTGAGAGGTCTCCTAATTATGTATATACAGGATGAGTCACATCTTGACCGGAGCCATGCGGAGCACAAAAAGTGAAGAGAAAGGATTTGTTCACCACTTTAAGCCAAAAGATAGAAATGAAAGCTGTTCCCATAGAATGAGATTAGATCCCGCAAGTGAGCTATTTATACCGAAGCTTACAAAAAGAAAAGTGGAAACGGGAGCTTTCCCACCACGGCATCCAACTCTTCTCTTCCGTAAGCAAAGGGGCTTTCAACGAGATAGGGAGCTGTACAATTTCACCCGTGGGTGGGGCTGGCTCACAATACAACAATTATCGCTACTGATTCCAGATAGAATGTTGATACCGGTGGAAAAGCACTTCTTTCTATGTATAGGGCAGGTTGATACCGGGAAAAGCACTTCTTTCTATGTATAGGGCAGTGAACTAAAAAAAAAGTGTCCTTTCTCGATACATAACATTGTATAAGTCAACCCAAGTCGCTTCTTCATCTCCGGGAATCCGGTAAGGTACTTTTGGAACACCAATGGGCATATTAGATTAATATTATTATATTATAGTAAGAAAACTACACTTTAATATATAAACATAAGAATGGAAGAGAAAGAAAGAACCTGAGAAGAGCTTAGTTGGAACTCTTTACCGGGATCATAGGGGCTATGCTCCCCTCTCTCTGTCTCAGTCCCAGCCAACGGCATAGCAACACCTACTCTTCCTTCTGATGCAGCCTTCCTGGATCCATAATTTGGCTTCCTCGTTTATTGATTGCTTGCAATCGCCACAACACCATTGAGTGAGCGTCATAGAATCCTCAAGGCGTGAAGTAGAAGTTCTTCGAACCTTGATTGTGTGTGTTCGTGCCCACTCCAATAGAGCATTTGGCCCTGTGAGCTTTGACTACGAAAGCTACCTATGTCAATCAGTATAGCCACTAGAGGGATTGGAACAGGTATATTCCTTCTCAGACAGTACTTTAAGACAAACACGGTTCACAAGGTGGATTTTCTATCTATTAGTTGACTACGGAGCTTCCTCATCCCGACCTATCTATATGTGAAAAGCTCTCCGCCAGAATCTTCGTAGTAGTAAGTCGTGGGTTACAAGCTGTCCCTTCCTCAAACCACCCCGCAATAGATATAGGGTTTACCAACCTCAGGCATGGACATAGACACCAGATCATTTTGATAGAAATGAGGTAGACTGGAAGCTGAAGCCAATAGACCAATGGAACTAATCAATCACTTGCTTTCCCGAACTGGACAGCAGGATTTTATCAGCACTGGACTTGAATCGCGTCGATGACTCTAATCTTTAGAGACAGAAGCAGATGGGAGAAGGTTGGATATGGATCATGATCAAGTCTTCTTTTCATGAATGTTCAGGAAGAAGAGAATCCCTAAGTGAGAATTGAATGCCATCCCATTTCCTAAATAAATATATTTCCAATATACGTGAATCACGAAAGAACCAATGCTGTAACTTGCTTCATCCGGCATTATAAGTAATCAATGAGATTTTCTTCCTCGAGAACAAAAAGCTACACGAGGAGAGCCTTGTTTACTGATATGCTACTAAAAGACCAGAGGTGATGGCCTCTGAATTGCAGGGTATGGAAAGTGGGTGTTAATCAACAAGATTATCTACATTTGCGGAAACCACTACTGGAATAAAGTTAGATCTTTATTTCATTTCAAGGAAAAGTTTCAGGGTTTAGCCACCACTCAGACAGTAGTGAAAAAACAAAATAACTCTAGGCGAAAGTGCACGGAGGATCTGTGATTCCTCCTACCTTATGAGCCCTTACAAAATGCCATTTTGAATGATGGACAAATCATGGGTGTCGGCAGTCTAGTCAGAGCATTTTGGAGCGCCTAAGCGGGCAAAGTAGGTTGACCCGTCCCGAGGGGGAGGGAACAAACGGGCAATTGAACACCATAGGGCACACACGAATTGCTAGTAACGACTTGTATATATCAGGCAAGAGGTGCAACTCCGACCCAGAATCCTGCGTGATGGTTGGTCACCTTACCAATAATCTTCTTAATGTTGGAGAAAATGAGGATCGTTGACTTAAATTGGAATTGATACCTAGACTACTTGGTTCTAGCTTGCCACCCCAGAAGGCAACGTATACACAAGTATAGACTATAGGTAACACTGTAGGGTACAGCCTTGGGTAGTCTTAGGGTTTTCCAAGATATGATAAGATCGGGTTATTTATTAGAATTGGAAATAGCTAGACGAATAAGTAGGCTTTAAAAGGACGAATAAAGTAGGCCTTCTAACTCAAAGTACTCCAGCTTAAGGAAAGACATGCAACATTGGTGATCAACGTATGGAATTTCCGCTATTCCGTTCCGGGAAAACACTTGTTTTTTCACGTTTTTCCTTCGCTGTTCTTTCCTGGATTTTTTGTTGATGATTCTTCCCCTTAAAAAAAGCTTTTCCCTATAAAAAATATGTGGCCCTTTTCTTTCCCGAAAAGGCATTCATTGTTCGTTCTGTGCCAGGAACCAGATTTGAACTGGTGACACGAGGATTTTCAATCCTCTGCTCTACCAACTGAGCTATCCTGACTATTTATTGTGCATCATCCTAGTAGAGTACTTGTATCTATGTCAATTAAAGGGACTAAAAAAGAAAAAAGTATTCTCAAATTGGACTTAGTAAATATCAGGATAATGATATGGATTGTGAATGACTTACTTAATAATAGGGATTACTTGCCTATACTATAATATGTTCATTTGTATGAATGGGATAAGATCCAAAGAAGTCAGTTCGGATCCGTTTGTGAAAGAGTAGAATAAGAAAGATAGTGAATCTTGTTTGAACCATTAATGAAAAATAGAGGTTGGTACAATAGTTAGGAAGTAAAATGGGCTTTTTATTGGGGATAGAGGGACTTGACTTGAACCCTCACGATTTAGAAAGTCGACGGATTTTCCTCTTACTAGAAATTTCATTGTGGTCGGTAACGTTGGTGAATTAACAGAAACGGAAAGAGAGGGATTCGAACCCTCGGTAAACAAAAGCCTACATAGCAGTTCCAATGCTACGCCTTGAACCACTCGGCCATCTCTCCTACATAATCTTATTATTGACCAGAAACTGAGTGAATAGCGAGTTTTCGTATCACTAAAGTACAGGTACAACCGATCACAGGTTCCATAGGGAGTTTGACTTCCTTTCCAATTTCATATTTCTCAACAACAACTTCTCTCATCCCCACGGATCTATTCAAAATTCTGGAATCGTCCCATGTTTCTATTTCGATTGTATGGCGTGGCGTATACACGTTATGCAAACAGAACGTATGGTTACTTTACTCTATTTTCTCATGGCTTGTTAAACCTTTCTTTTTTCTTTTTGGATCATAACCAAATAAAAACTTCTCGAGTTATCAGAATCCATAGTCAAATTCAGTCCTTGGTTATTCAAGTTAGATGAAATAGTAATAGTTTGGCTCACATTGGTATACTACGAAATCCAATCTGATTCAAATATTGAATATCTCTCCTTGTCGGGACAATTTAAGCAGAATAAAATATCTATTATCGATTTTTTAGAATCGAATTAGTCTGTTTTTTTGCTATTTCGTACTGTATAATTCCTTTGTTTATGGGATCATTTTCCCCGAGGGTTTCCAATCAATGGGGGCGTAGTATAGGTAGTTAGAGAGTGTAGGCTCCCCTAGCTTGAATTCTTTTTACCCATTCTTTGAGAGTGATAGGTTTGATTTTTCCGTACCGTAATAGAAGAGCTCAGAAGAAAGACCTAATTATATAAAAACACGACCATTCAAGCTAAAGATCAGAGGATCCGTAATAGGACTCTCATAGACTTGCCGGGAAATAGAAAATTTGGAATCGGCTTTTCTTTTGCGCTAAAAAAAACTTGAGGCCTTTTCCCTTATTATATGGCATATCCATACTTTAATAACCTAGTGCCTGATCGATTGAAAGCAATATTTACTGTCAGATAGAGAGATGCTGATAGGAAAAAGGATGGTATTTACTTATTCTCAAGAATATATAGAAAGGGAAAAGCTTAATAGCCACTATTGATCCCCTGAACAGAGCACATGATTCGGGATCAGGTGCGATGTGAAGAGGTAGCCTAGCCTTTTATGAGAGTCAATTGGGAAGTGGAAAGGCAAAACCATTAGTTTAAGTTCCCGGCTTTAGTCCTCTGTGAAGTTCAGTCAACCATTTGAGTCAATTTGGAGTAAATAGTAAGACTTCGGATCGCACCATTCATAATGTTGCATCTCAATACTTGGCATCTTTTTCCCACTGCTGGCTCAGAAATTCGCCTTGGTTTCACCGGAATTCGTTTATTTCGTTCATTAATTCGTTCTGATAGCTACGCAGAGGTCTTTCCTTACGACTCCCGTGCTTAATACGAAAAGCGGTTCTTGTGTGAAAAGTGCCAACTGACTATCTCCTTATTTTCTGATTGTTCTTCCGATAGGAATATTCCCTTGATCAGCTAACCTGGCCCAAGCATAACAATAGTTCATTGCTGCAAAGAAAAATTACGTCCTGGAAGCACCGCTAGGTGCCAGGCCTGCTGCTGGAGCAACACCAGATGTTATGAACGTCTGGCAGAGCAAAGCTGATGACTACTCGATAGTTCAGTGTGCCATGCTTTACGGCTTAGAATCGGGACTTCAACGACGTTTTGAACGTCATGGAGCATATGAGATGTTCCAGGAGTTGAAGTTAATATTTCAAGCAAATGCCCGGATTGAGAGATATGAAGTCTCCAATAAATTCTATAGCTGCAAGATGGAGGAGAATAGTTCTGTCAGTGAACATATACTCAAAATGTCTGGGTATCATAATCACTTAACCCAACTGGGAGTTAATCTTCCCGTTGATAGTGTCATTGACAGAATTCTTCAATCACTGCCACCAAGCTACAAGAGCTTCGTGATGAACTATAATATGCAAGGGATGAACAAGACTATTCCCGAGCTCTTCGCAATGCTGAAAGCTGCGGAGGTAGAAATCAAGAAGGAGCATCAAGTGTTGATGGTCAACAAGACCACTAGTTTAAAGAAACAAGTGTTGATGGTCAACAAGACCGCCAGTTTCAAGAAAAAGGGCAAAGGGAAGAAGAAGGGGAGCTTCAAGAAGAAAAGTAAGCAAGTTACTGCTCAGGAGAACAAACCCAAATCTAGACCTAAGCCTGAAACTAAGTGCTTCTACTGCAAGCGGACTGGACACTGGAAGCAGAACTGCCCCAAGTATTTGGCGGATAAGAAGGATGGCAAGGTGAACTGACCGAAGTACCGCTTTTCTTTGCACTACTTTCGAACCGTATCAGGAACAAGAGCTTATGCATTGCTTTCTTTTCGCAGTACCCGCCCCCAGGGGTCATTACTTGATGAAGAGTGCTTCCCCTTTGAGCACCTTATCTTGGCCATCAATATAATTAATCCATCCTGCCTGTCTAGATATTGTTGTTAATACACAGGTTGATTGTATGACTATGGCCTAGTGAGTTCTGGCTCCTAGCTGACATACTGAATACAACATCGAAGCGGGTCTATCTTATTCCGATGTAACGATTCCATTGAATATTGTGATAGCATCCTTGATTTCAGCTAGCTATTCTCAGTGATATGCTTGCTCCTCTTGGATTTCATTCCATGATAAGTATGTATTGGAAGTTGGAATGCCTAAAGTATTGGTGCATTAGGGTCCTCTTAAGCCTTGTTTCCTTCTTGATCTTACCTTTCCGTTGCTATCACTCGCTCTAGCCTCTCCTGGCCAGAGCTCCCTCTATCAACAACACCCTCACGCGATTGATTCCCTGGATAAGTATGGCTCATATAAGGTATCCTGATCATAGTAATTGTATCATATCTCCTTCTCCTATTGATCTTACCATCCCTCGAGTCCAAGTCTCGGGATGGCGCTTATTAAGGTCCTGTTTCCCCTTGACAGGATCTTCCAGTTCTGGTATCCCTGAAGAGCATTTCCTAGTATGTATTTACTAACCTTAAACGATAGGAGCCGTATTTAGATAGATATCCTATAAATCTATTGATTTTCATTAGCTTGTAAATTCCTTGTGTGAAATAACTCAGAAATTCACTGTGCTAAACTTGTATCTATGCAGTACTGTTTAATGTGGAAGAAGTGTTTTTGTTACTAACAACATAGAAACCATGATACCAGTGCATAAGCATGAAAAACGCACTTTGTGATCAGATTGATCAAGGTTGTAGTCATTCGAATTTACTACTTCGTTAAATGATGGTTGTTTAAAGGTGTCTACCATAGTTTGTTTGGACAATGTCCTTAGTACTCAGGTATGTGACCTTCTTATAACCCACGACATCGGCATGATAGGTGTTAAATACATCCAGTGATGGTGGAGCTAAATCAGCAGGTTTTATATATGGATCCCAAGGTATATACTTGTACCAGACAGTACAAAATAACCCTGCGTATACTAGAAAAGCAAAATAACCGTACACATACGACTTAGAATTCTCACAATAAAATGGTATTACTACTTCAACCAACTTGTTTATGATTTCACGTTTCAAAAGGGATTTCAAACCAAGACCGCTATGTGAGAATCGCTGAATAACGTCAAAAGTATCCCTTAAGTAAATATTATCGATAAAAAACAAACCTAGCGAATCATTTATTTATTTAAACTTATCAAATATATACATTTATATTGTCGCCAGCCTACCTGAGCGTGGAAAAAATATTTTATATATACATATTCCATAACTAGAGTTCCATAATTGTGAAACGTGGTATATGGTCGTACGCTAACTCCTATTTGAAAGTCGCGTGGCTCTCTAACAAGCATGGAAAACAAACCTATCCTCGGCATCCAACTGTTATAAAAGAATGGAAGCACAATTGTTGTTGGACCTATAAACCCTATTATTTTGGCAATAAAACCATTTAGACCTCTTTGATCTAAATTGGTAAATGTTTTTCGATTTTTCACAAATCTATCAATAGGTGAATTCAAGTAGGAAGTCCAACCACTGTTGGAACTATCTCCACCGTTTGAACTTATGAGAACAAAGTATGGACTTTGGTTGACTTGCCCATTAATCGGCAAGCAATTGAGAATAGATGGATCTTCAAGAAGAAGACTGACGCAGACGGTAATGTTACTGTCTACAAAGCTCGACTTGTTGCAAAAGGTTTTCGACAAGTTCAAGGGATTGACTACGATGAGACCTTCTCACCTGTAGCGATGCTTAAGTCTGTCTGAATCATGTTAATCATTGTTGATAGGTTCTTTAGCTCCTTCCTCATCCGTTATATTTTTTTTCTTGGATTTCTTATTATTGTGGAGTTTTTTATCATCATCTTTTTCCCCGTCTCTATTGTATAACGAATTAAGTATCTTCTTAATGGATTGAAAGAATTTCTTCATGATAACAGTATTTTCTATTACTCTCTTCTTGGTGGATTTCCTCCACTTAATTTCGAAATTTACCCAGCCTTTTGAGTACTAGGATCTCCCCCTTATCCTAGCAGATCGGCTTTTGGAGAAGCCTGTATTCGGATGTATCTATCTTTTTGTTCAGATCACATCATCTCGAGCGCAGAATCTTATTAGTGGATCAGAAGACTATGGTGACCCGTAGATCTTTAGATGTTGATTTGCAGAGTAGGGCCGGAATGCGGGGATTGCATTCTTCGAAACCCAACTCTTCCACGAACCCCCCACGAATGGCCCTCCCTTAATTCAATGAACTATGAGAATTCCTTTTTTCATTTTTTCTTTGTTTACAAGAAAGTGAGTGGGAGCTCTGTAGCATTTCTGATATTATATGTGGATGACATATTATTGATTGGAAATGATATAGAATTTCTAGATAGCATAAAGGGATATTTGAATAAGAGTTTTTCAATGAAAGACCTCGGTGAAGCTTCTTACATATTGGGCATTAAGATCTATAGAGATAGATCAAGCTCTTGTCGTTCAGCTTCCTCTCTCCTCTCTCATCTTGTCTCTCCGTAGACGGCGTTAAAAAGTAAACAGACTTAAAGCAAAGTAGGTTCCATCCTTGTGTTCTATTATATGAAGTAGAAGAAGAAAGAGCCGGGGGGATGGTCTTGGCACCCATGGGTTAATGGTGAAAGCGTTCAAGGAAATAGGGAATGGAATATTCAAATCGATCAGAAGTGCTATGCTTTATGTAATCAGGCTGAAGGCTAGCAACCAGATTTTTTTATGAGGGAAGCTAGTGACCAGATTTGTGTATAGGCCGGTCACCAAGGCGGACACACGACAAGGTAGTTTTTAGTTGTGGGCTTTGACAAATTAAAATCAAATAAACAGGACAAACAAACAAAAAAGACTTAGATGTGAGATATTATCTCATATCTAGATGTGACATAGACGGAACCCTTTTCTTTTACCACACCTGCCTACTTCTCGATTCTCAATAATTCCTACCGGCCGCTTCATCATCAAAGAAATAATATTCGCTTCGTTTCCTCCTTCTCTAGAGAATCAGCCCAGATCAACCGAGAGGATTCTATTGATCAAGTTTGGAGGTGAATGCATCGTCGGTCTCTGAATCTGATAATGCACCATCTCAGGGATAACCTGTATTCTCTGCACCGCATGGATCCCCGGCACCTTTTCTACCAAACAGCAGAAATCGCAGCAGAAGGTGCATCAAAAGCCAACAAGAAAAGGAATAATAAGCTATCAACGGTGGAGTCCTGGAACGATCTGCGCAAGCCGGTGGCCAGTTCAGAGCATCCAACTTCTTCACCCTGCTGAGAGAAAAGTCCATCATGGTGGCCGACTCCTATGGCCACACAACGCTCACTACCGGACTCGCGGGCTATGCCTACGGCCGAAGGCCGTCGGCATAGGTCCTTTGCCGTCGGCATAGATCTAGGGCCGTTGGCATAGGCCATTTCCCGTCGGCATACATCTATGCCTACGGCTGCCGTCGGCATAGCCCCGTCGGCATAGATCACGTCAGCGTAGTCTTGTCAGACCGTCGGCATAGTTTAGCCGTCGGCATAGGGGCCTATGCCGATGGCTTTCGTCTGGCCGTCAGCATAGTTTAGCCGTCGGCAGTGATTTTCACCTGACGGCAATGGACGGTGCCATCAAAAGCGCTAACAAATCACAGGCCGCCGCGTGGCAGAGGTATGCCTACGGCTTTGCCGTCGGCATAGGTGAAAATCTATGCCGACGGCTTTGCCATCGGCATATCTCACCAGGGTATGCCTACGGCAAAGCCGTCGGCATAGATTTTCACCTATGCCGACGACTTTGCTGTAGGCATATCCCTACCACGTGGCAGGCCCTTGGTAGCCCTGTGCATATCTATGCCGATGGTTTAACCGTAGGCATAATTACGAACCAAAACAAAAAAATACTA